>NC_069506.1:73682043-73832043 GCF_027579735.1 Bombina bombina
CTACTTAATATTGTTATTTGGTTTTTCCAAACCATAAGGTTTGGAAAAACCAAATAACAATATTAAGTAGCCATGTAGCCCAAAAAGACTTATTACTCTTTTTGGGAGTTCTCTTTTGTTTGGCTCTAGCCGTTAATCTCTTACAGCTGCTCCTTCAACGGAAGTCTGAATCCTCACAGCTTCACAGCTGTTCTGGCTTGCGATCCTCCTACTCTGCAACAGATGCCTACACAGCGTTCCTCTCTCTCTCCCTCCGCTGGTAGCGTTCCAGCTCAACAGATTGACAGCGTCTCAGACGACCGGGCTGCTCACCTCTGCTAGTGTGATAGACTAGTCACACACATCACTGGAGGTCTCTGGACATTTGTTCTCTGTACCACTCGATCCGGATTAACAGGTACTTCTTAATTGTGCTAGAAGTTTGCTGAATCGCCTATCCCTCCAATCTATTACGGTCAGGTACCCTGTATAGGAAATGAACTTGCGTGCACTATTGAATACGATACCAATGATTAACCTTTGCTTCATGATATGCATACAACCTTACAATATCAATGTTATTGGTGCCAGTTTAATTATTAATTTACTATCACTTCTTTAGTGATTCCTATTATACATAGAAGGGGGTATCTTGCGCTTTACCTTAAGTGTGATCACTTCCTACTAAGTAAATAATTGCTAAGTTTAATCTTCACAGTATTTAAGATTTAATACCTGTGGGGTTAATTCAGCTACAAACAAACATTGAGTATACAGGGTAAAACCTCTGTAACCTGCTAATTTATATGATGTAAGAGAACCTTGCAACTACAGACTCATTTGCTATTTCTGTTGATTCCATAGGAAACCTGTGAATACTTGTGACAGGCATATAAATACTCTTTTGCAAAGTTAAAGCTTCTCTCTGGTCTATAAGTGAAAAAGTGTGTACTGGAGGAAAGCTTAGATATATTATGACTATAGATGGTTTTTAGAGTACATTTATACAAAATCTATGCGCTAATGCTGCTTGACTGAAGCTTGATTAATGATTAAAACTAGTATTATAATGTCTACAACCATGAATCCACACTCTTCTGGCTGTAGGGTCATCATTTGGGGTATCAAAAATCTAGAAGCTAAAGGCTAGGGAACTCTGCATGCAATCTATAAGTTTTCATGCTAGAAAAGTCTCAATGTTGAAGATAGAGTGGTATACCATCATAGTAAAGTCAATCTGGTCGTTGTTTTAGATCCGTTAGGCAATCACCAAACTCCGGATCTTAGGGTTAAGAAATAGAGTAAAGCATCCTGGGTTGCTTCAGTGTAAAGGTTCCATCGTGAGCTACTAGGGTGATCATAGTTCCCATTCCACCTAGACCCAACACCATTATGCAGCTGAACATTAGGGTCTCATTTAGAGAGTATTGATAGAGATCGCTGACGCTTTTATTTTAAATTTCCAGTTGTTTGCATGCCTAAGACATTCTGGGACCTCGTCCATGGTATTACAGGGTCAGTGGGATAGTCGGGTTGGAGGGTTTCTATTACTACTGCTCTATGGTCTTTTAACTCATTCTTGCTCTCACTTCTATGCATATTGTGTGACTGCAAAGTTCTTAACTCAAACTGGAGCGTACACTGGGGTCCTACAGCATTGCACCATGTAGGTAGACCTTCCATGCCGCCATTAGTGTGAGTCAAATAAGTCGGGACGTTTACTGTAGATTTCAGTATGTCGACGCAACTTGCGTGATGTAGGTCTAGACAGGAGCACAGATCTTGCGGGAGAGACACAGCCAACTCCATCTTAGTAGAAGACAGGTACTGTATATCTTCAACCTGTAGTGCGTTATAAGTAGCGTATTTTAGCTTAACCCGGTTTAACGGCGGGGGGGACATAGATCCTCAGCTTTGGCCGCCTTCTGAGGGTTTGGCGGGCCGAATGAAAGCTTGCAAGACTTGGATGCAGCTAATATTAACAGATGAAATAATTTTAGAATCAGGGATTCCAGTTCTATATGGTTCAGTTGTGGATGCTACCAGGATTCTGAGATAGACAGCCATTTTCTCTATCATCCTCACTGAGTTTCTGATTTTGTGGCCATGTTGGTAACTTTTTAGACACGCCCCCATTTATTTTACTTTTATAACATGCATTATGTGTTATGTATATTTATTTAACAAAGTTTTAAATGTTATCTATTTATCCTCTGTCAATTTATGTTATTTAACGATTTCCTTAAATCAATTAATTTTGCTTTCTTGAAATTAAAAGTCTTAGTGTAACTTTTATAACACTGCTTATGGAAAGTGATTTAAAATGTGACCATGTTATGATCACTGTTACCCAAATGTTCTTGGATTTCTATGTTTGATATTGTATCTGTATAAGTTGATAGTACTGAATCCAATATAGATTTATTCCTAGTTGGCTTCTTCATTAAATTGTGAGAAAAAGTTATCCCTGTGAACATTAAAAAATCTATCTCCCTTAGCTGTGTTACTAGTTTCATTGGCCCAGTTTATGTTGAGGTAGTTAAAATCTCCCATAATTACAGCATTATTATTAGCAGCAGCCTTTCCTATTTGCATTAGTAGTTGAGTTTCCTCCATGTCACTAATATTGGGGGGTTGTAGCATGTTTCTAATATTTTTATAGTTTTTTTTCCCTCCACTCTTTATTTCCACCCACAGGGTCTGTACATTTTAAACAAAAATAATTCTGGAGTAGATATTTAACAGGAGGCTGGAGGGTGCTCTCAATGGTTCTGGCAAGCCAGAACATAGATGTATGATCATAGTTAGGAGCTGAATTGCTGTTGTGGAAGAGTTTTTTTTACTGGATTTCTAAGGTGTCTTACTGTGAGTAGGTCAGCACCATTGTTTGGTCAGTAACTACTTTTTACTAATGCCACAACTCACACGGCTATGCAGGTAACTGTTAGCTGAATCTTCATCTTGTAACTTGGTTTTACATTCCTTGAGTTATTCCGAATTGTTAAGACTTTGTGTTAGTAGGCTGGCAAACAGATCATTAGTTTTGTGCTTAGACAATCTCAGCATTGTTCATTTTTTAACCCTAGTACTGTATCTTTAATGCACCCAATACTTATATAGTTTACCATATGGATTCAATGGGATGTGGTATTGTGTTCGTAATACAAGTAGTTGGTTAAGTGTTATACTTGCACGCAATATGAAATAACACTGTTTTAAAGTTTTTGAAAAACAGGTATTAACTGTAATTGCTTGCTATTGTGCATTTAAAAACACCTTAAGATACTATAGAAATAAATACATAAATAAATGGAGGGTGGATTATGTCTTAATAGATGTGAAACAAAAGGTAAATCTTAAAAAAGATATGTCTGATACTTACTTGCCTGTGGAAAAACTCTTAATTTTATTCTGCCTCTTTGATCTCAAGCCCATCTTCTTGATAAATAATCCTCCTACACTTCAATCCACCTCTTCCTTCCTTCTCCAGGGGCTCAAGTGGTATTTGGATGTCTTGTGCCCTACTGTTTATGCAGCAACATGTATAATTTTGACTAACTTCTCTTTCAAGCCTCGCAGTACCCCAAAAAGAGAGTTGTATATGGGCCTCATGTTATATTTACTGGCTTTCATCTTTTTAAAGGGAAAGCAGAAGCCCCTAATTAAATAGTCAATCATATTTTTGGCAATGACTAAAATGTTAAGACTTTAGTATACATTGAACACACCGCAGTAACAAGAGGCCTAGTTAGATTAATTCCCATATAAACTAATTTAATCCCACCACAAAATTTAGAGCAATGTAACATTCCACTTACTAAGAAGCCCTTCATTGAGAATTTGATTCTCAAATTTATTCCAGAGTCTGCTGCTTTTTAGAATAAATCTAACAGCTACCCTGATATTCCATCAGCATGTGATTTATTTGTTATCTGGCATCACATACAGTTTGAAGATTTATAGTAGCTATTAATGTTTCCTGTTTATGCAAACATGTTCAGTTAGTCATGCAAGTTTAATGGAACCCAAAACCTAAGGACTTTTACCACCTACCTGAATAAAGTTCCTAAGATCCAACAAGTCTACATACTTTATTACAGTACTGTGCAAAAGTCTTCGGCCACCATTAGATTTTTTGTTTTAGTAAAGTTTTAATGTCCATCCATATTTATTTTTTTGGTCTCTTTATTAAGATACAAACAGAAAATACAGGAAATATGTACACAAAATTTAAAAAAAACTTTTCAGAACAAAATGGCTTCTTCGGGCTTGGCACAAAGTACATCGTATACTCTTTTGGGGACAATGTTAAGTTTTCTGAAGTAATCTTTTTGGTATATTCGACCAGTCTTCTTCCAGCAATTCCCAGATTTTAGATTTAGGTTGTCATTTCTTTTTTCTGTCCAGGTGATCCCATATTGCCTCAGTGTTTTGTCGGCTGTTTTTATTCCAAATATGACTTCACTGCATTATCAGTGTGCTTGTAATCGTTATCATGCTGAAAAATAAAAACATTCCCAATTAGGCGCTTTCCAGAAGGAATGGCATGATGCATTAAAACCTGTCTGTACTTTTCAGCATTCATGATCCCATCAATTCGGACAATATTGCCAACACCACTGGCAGAAATGCAGCCCCAAACCAGGAAAGACTCTCCACCATGTTTCACTGAGGGCCACAAGCACTTATCCCTCCATCTCTCTTCAACTCTTCTTCTCAAATATTGTAGACGATTTGACCCAAAAATATCAAACTTGAATTTGTCACTCCATAATACTCCCTTCCACTGATCTTTATTCCAATCTTTGGGAGCGTTAGCTTATCTTAGCCTTTTCACCCTGTTCCCCTTCTGAGAAAGAGGTTTCTTGGCTGCTACCCTTCCACAAAGACAATTCCTGATCAAGCTTCTTCAGACTGTAGAAGGGTCGACTTGGCATCCCGATGAAGCTGCCAGGGGCTAAGCCAGGTCCTTGCTGGACTTCTTCCGGTCTCTCAAAGAAGAAACTCTGAGAAACTTCTCATAAGATTTTGAAAGTTTTCTTGGCCTTCCAGTCCTTGTTTTATCCTTGACATCTCCTGATTTTTCAAATTTCGTTATAACAACTTGAATACCACATCTTGTGTATCCAGTTTGTTGCAGATTTCCCTTTGAGAGTGGCCTTGCAAAAGTATGATGTTATGTCTGTCAAATTCTGTGATCTTTGGCATTTTGAATGGAATGATGTGATTGAAAGTAGGTCTTATTAGCAAGCTTCCAATTAATTAATTTCATAGAACATGTGTTTTTTTAAAAAAAAAAAATCTTTATTTTTCATATAGTTAATGAACAATAAGCAGGATAAACAGAAAAATAGAGGACAATCACCTCTGTCATCATTAGGACAAAGAAGACATTGATATTACAATATATCAACTATCCTTCATTTTGATAGATTAATATACAATTTTCATATACTTAACGCTCATAGCATTCTATTTCAATATGCAGATAAAGCCGACCCCAGGGTTTCCAGTATATTTAACGATGAAGCACAAAAGAAAATCATTTAAACATGCTATCTAATCTTTGATAGGAGTTGTTACTACATTGTACTCTTCAACCATTTGTGAGTATATTTTAACCCCTTAAGGACCAGCGACGTACCCTGTATGTCACTGGCCATTTTTTGGGACTTGATTGTTTTATAGCACGGTCTTGCCACCAGCGTTGAGACTGCTCTATTCCACAAAGCCTGCTGGAGGGAGGGCATTAATAGCATGTTCTTGCTAGACTTATGCTATTATGTCCTGAAATAACCCTTAATGACCAGTGACATACAGGGTACATTGTGGTCATTAAGGGGTTAAGTTACCTTATATTCATAAAAGTCAGGAGAATAAAATAAAAATAAAGATTCCTTTGTCCCTCTCACCCCCCCCCCCACCCACCCCCATCAGGGGTGAAGAGCCATTCTCCCCTTAGCCTACAATTTTCAATATACAATATTTTGTATTTCCAAATGTTTTAATTATTGATTTTTGTTCCTCTAGGTCTAGAGTTTATATCCATTTTTTCCATTTTTCAAAGAACCTTTCAATATTAATCTCTAGTTTAAACCAGATATCATATTGTTCTATGATAAATTGCTTATATGTGGTCTGTTTGAAGGCTTTGAAAGATGGTGCAGTCAAACTCTTTCATCCCTTCAAAATAAGATCCCTTCCAATTAAAATTGCCATGGTCAAGAAATTTCCTCACTTGTCGACAATTAATACCATAATTAAAAAAAATAATCTGCTCCCCTTGTAGATTAATTTGAATATTAAGAGTCTTATTGAGCCAGAAGTTTATCATTCTCCAGAATTTTTGTATCTTTGGGCATAAACAAAAACAATGTAAAATATTTGCTCTTTTTTGTCTACATTTCCCACAAAAGATTCCTTCCCCAGTGGCACCCCATTTGGATTTTTTTTCAGGCGTAATATATGCCATCCATATAGTTTAAATGTGCTGTTCTCGCATGAGTGTCGACAGTGATGCTTCCTCTACTCTCTCCATTCTTTTAATACTGTTTGTTCATTGAGGTCGTCAAAGTACAATTCTCTCCATTTTGCAATCCCTTTATCAAGATATCTTTGATATTCTACATTGTTTACTATATTATATAATAATGAGATTGAATAATTGTTTTTTTTAAAAGCATTTATTACTGGTACTAGTATTGGGGAGTCCCACGTACCCCCAAATAGCTTTATAAGTTTTGAGCAGTACTGCTTAACTTGCAAGAAGGCAAAATAATGTTCATTTGGCAGTGAAAATTTGTTTTTTGCAAATTCAAAGTCTATTATTTTAGGTATTTCTTGATCCTTACTTATCATTTGGACTATATTGACTAATCCGTTATCACTCCATTGTGAGAATATTTTGGAGAAGAGCCCTAGTGATTGTATCTTTAAAAAATTCTATTCTTTTAAATGTATATTGGTAGGTCCTTGATCTTTTGGTGTATGATATTTTTTAAGAACAAAGGTTGAACTAACTGAGTTTCAATGTCCCCTAAAATAAAATGATTACTCTCCAACATCTAGTGTAGAGCAATTTTCCCCACTGCCCCTAAGTTATAGATTTCTATATTCGGGAGAGCCATCCCTAAATATTTCTTCTTGAAGACTAATTTTTTATAACTAATTCTTGGTTTCTTAAGAACCCATATATAGTTTTTAATAGTAATATTAATCTTCCTAATTTCAGGTTTCTTAATCATTAGAGGTATATTTTGAAACATATATACCAACCTAGGTAAAGAAATCATCTTAAGTAAGTTTATTTTTCCATACAGAGAAAGAGGAAAAGATTCCCATCGTTTAAGAGTTTCACAAAATTGTTTAACCACATTACCTATATTCAGTGTATACCACTCTTCTGGATTAACTGATATTTTAATTCCTAAATAAATTAAAAAATGTTTTATTTCCTTATATATCTTAGTTTCTGACTCTCGTTAGTGTACGTAATGCACAAGCATGTCTTGCACAAACCTGGTGTAATAGAGCTTTTTCACAGCAGTCATTTTGACAGGAAATAGTAGGATAAATACAGGTATTAGCAATGACATTAATTAGGGTTCCATTACATTTAGGTTTATGAGAGCCAGGTTCCTACTATTGCTCAAGTGTAAGGGGAGGTCACACTAAATATTTGCCACTTTAGCCTATAGAAGCTGTTTTATCTGATTTTTTTTCTGTATTTCAATACTGCATACAAATATCCTGTATTTTCTGGTTGTATTCTAATAAAGGGACTGAGAAATAATTATATATGGTGGTCATACCATTGATAAAACAAATCTAATGGTGGCCTAAGACTTTTGCACAGTACTGTACATAAAATGCTTTTTTATATAGATGATGTTTATGATTTGAAAATTGTAGTATTGGGCGACGATACTGAACTACCTAAAATCTTCCACATGCCATACCAGTCATTTTTTTATGTATAAAATCGTTGTGTAAATTAAGTAATTCGACACTCTGTTATGAGAAGTCATGAAAGATATCAGTTGAATACTTATATATTCTATTTTTCATTTTATTTATCCAGTGCAAAAATGTCCTGTTCTAATTTTTCAGGGAATGCCATTTTTGATTGATTAAGAAGTTCCACACATGATAGTTTTGTAAACATCTTCATGACAAATAGTATTCGTTCATGTAGACACATTTTATTATATCAACAGTACTTTTGATAACGTGTTTCTTTATCTTCCAAGAACATTTTTTTTTTTTAAAGCTTTAGGGCAAAAGTGACACTTTGCTGTAAGGGACATTATATGATATGAAGTGTGAGACAAATATTTGAGTCTATTAACGGCCACTTATGAAAAACTGAAAGTCGTTAATGGCCTCAATGTAAACTGTGTGCAAATTATCATTTTTCTATACGTATTGCCTTCAATTGGAAACAGAAATAATCTAGTTTGGCAAGAACAAAATGATCTGACAGCTTTGTAAACAGTGAAAAAATGTAGAGAAAAAATATGGATATAACAGAGCACTCGAATAGTCCTAATAGTAAATAGTTCTGTATGATGAGTTTGCAGGATTGGGTATGATATATAAAACGTAACTTTTAATATATGTTGAAATTAAAATATATTGTGACAAACATTCACACAAATAGGTGTATATAAAAGCATTTAAAATAAATGATAAATGCTGAGATACCGGTTTGTAACTATCTATAGTGTGTTAAGTGGGTAGGTCTGGCAGGGAAGCACCATAATATGCTCGCGGATTGCACGATTGCTAGTCTAAAAAGAGGATTGACCTCACACAAAATTAACTGACTGGTGCAATACTGGAGCAGTGCTATCTCTGTCAGAATCCCACACAATTGAATATACTCAAATTAAGTTAAATACAAGCTCCTATAATTATACTGGTCTGTAATGAGCCTGGACACAAATCGATATCCAGAAATAATTACCAACGAAATAGCTTGTAAGTTATTGTCTATTATAATTATGGATTTAACACACTAACTAATAAATTCTCAGCATTTGTCAGAGCGCCTGATGCGCATTTCGCCACGTCCGTGGCTTTCTCAAAGGCTAACCCGTCCTGCCTCATGCTCAGGGTTTAAGTATTACTTGGAGCCAATCACAGGTGAGTATTCATACACACCCCTAAGCGCTGGCCAATCACCTATAGTCTGTCCTATTGGTCAGTCGTATGTCACATGACTTTGTAATGACATATACAGAGAGGCGTGACTTCTCACGCCGGTGTCAACATGAGTGAATGTAAACACTCAGGAGAATTCGATCAGAGGAATATCAGTGTTGCATTGTTAATAATGAATTGTATATATTCTCTGGTATAGTTAGATAAGCGTTTAGCATGTCCGTACACCCGCCATCAATATTTGCGTTACTATTCTCTTGTTCCATTATCATAATTATTTGTATTATCAGAAATATAAGATCATATGATCATATGTGTGGTTGGGTCTTCTAGGGAGTTATGGACAGCGAGTCGTCCCATCTTAACTAAAAGAAAAGTATATATTTACCAATAACAATTCGTCAGAGTATGTCTACAATCAACTATTTATCTGTCATACATAGTTATCAGGATTTTCATTAGAATAACACACATTGATAATAAACTTGTTCTATTACGAACAGAAAGGCACTATAAGGAAGACGTTCCTAAATACACAGTTATTTTAAACTACACCTGTATGAATAAAGGATTGTCATTACAGCATACTTGCTAAATTATCATCCGTACCACGTTAAATATATATCTAGGTACCAGTGATAAATACAGTATATGCGGTGTGTTATATGAGTTACGAATCATACATATCTCCATATTTTAAAACATATCAATTGTGGATTAGTGTATTAGCCACAGTAATATATACATTAACCATCTCAATGCCAAACACAATTTGAAGTTTTATGACACAAGGAATTGCATTCATACTGATTATGTTAGATTGTATATCTTAAACTGTCTCTGTGTAGCAGTGTGTATTCCGAAAGCCATATTGAATAGAGTAAGCTCATATTTGAATTTTTGAGTTTTTGTTTCATGCTCTATCATCCATTACTATAATAAAAACATAGTTGCATTTATGGCTTCGTGTCTTTATTTGTTCATTTGTCATTAGTATGTGTGTCTTAGTATTATTAAATCCATGATGATGATAGTATTAGACAGATTATCAGACAGATAACAATTGTTTGTAACATATGTTGATATATTTCTACAGATTCACAAGAAAGAATTATATCCATCTTGTTCGTTGAGACCTAGCGGTGCTAGAGTGTCCAACCAGAATATCCAGCGGCACTCCGCTTGGAGTAGCATGCTTTCCACATTTCCTGCTCTAATACCGGGTTTGATTACTTGCAGTACTGATACTTTTAATTCAGGTTTGGTACCATGACTCTTTAGGTAATGCTTGGCAACAGGCGTTAGATTCTTTCCTTTCTCTTGATCTTTCAGACAGTTCTTTATACTGCTTATATGTTCACCCAGTCGCGTACGTAGCTCTCGTGTGGTTATTCCGATGTACCTTTTGCCACATTTACATAATAGACAATATACTACATTTTTGGTTTTACAATTGGCAAAGCTAAGCATCCTTTTCTTGCTTCCTGTTCAAGTCACATATTCTCTCTCATTCGAGATATGTTGACAAAAACTGCATGTATCGCATGCATATGTACCACATATATATTTGTTCGTTCTTCTCTTGGTAAAATGGCTCTTAACCAACATGTTACCTATTGTCGGAGCTCTTCTCCAGCTTGTCTTTATTCTCTCACCCACAAATGGTGATAGATCTTTGTCAGATTTGAGAATTCCACTGTGTTTGTTCAAAATATTTGTAATTTTGTTATGGTTATTATTATATGTAGTAACAAATCTGACTTCTTTTTCTGCAGATTGTACTTTCTTTTTAGGGATTAGTAATGATTCCCTGGGTGTTCTCTTTGCTCTCTGATAAGCTTTGCGTATTATCCTGCGACTGTATCCTCTATTTTTGAGCCGTGTCTTAAGTTCTCTGGCTCTCTCGTTAAATACTTTAAAGTCCGTACAGTTTCTCTTTATCCTAAGGAATTCCCCCGTAGGGATTGCATTTTTAGTTCCTCTGGTATGGCAACTGTCATACTGTAGTATTGAGTTGGTTGCAGTTTCCTTCCTAAACAGGTCAGTTTTGATATGGTCGTTCTCATCCCTGTAGATAGTAATATCCAAAAATTCCACTTTGTTACTATTCAGACAGTATGTCAGTTTCAAGTTGATATCATTATGATTCAGAATCGCAATGAATTATTTGAATATCTCTACACTGCCTGTCCATA
This sequence comes from Bombina bombina, assembly GCF_027579735.1. Lineage (NCBI taxonomy): Eukaryota > Metazoa > Chordata > Amphibia > Anura > Bombinatoridae > Bombina > Bombina bombina. The sequence goes on from NC_069506.1 coordinate 73,693,380, forward strand.
TTATGAAGAGATCGTCTATGTACCGGCACCACATATTAATATGTTCAGTATATTTTGACATATTTTCATTAAAAACAAATTCACTCTCCCACCACCCTAAGTAAATATTCGCATATGTAGGGGCGCAAGATGACCCCATAGCGGTGCCTTGAATTTGTAAATAAAAGTTGTCATTAAAAACAAAGTAATTATGTGTCAGTACAAATTGCAATAATTTAATCACAAACTTATTTCTCTCAGATCTATCATTGGATTGCATGCTTAGGAAGAATTCAACAGCTCTTAGTCCATATTCATGTTTTATTGAGGTATAGAGCGATTCTACGTCGCAGGTGATCAGAAAGGAATCTTTGTCTAGTGTTAAGTCATTTATTTTGCTTAGGACATCCATAGTATCACGGGTATAGGATGGCAAAGCCCATACTATCTCCCTCAAGTATAAATCCAAAAATTTACTCCCTTGTTCACATAGACTATTTATGCTGGAGACAATAGGTCTCCCAGGCGGCGTGTCTTTGTTTTTGTGAATTTTGGGCAAAAAGTAGATAGTGGCAATCCTTGGGTTCTTAACTTGTAAGAACGACCATTCCTTAGGGCTGATTAGATCATCTGCCTTTGCCTCATTGATCAGTTTTAGATAATCATTCAGAAATTGAGACGTGGGATTTGAAAATAAATGTTTATAACATTTACGATCTTTCAATTGTCTATTTGCTTCAGCAATATATTTCTCCTTCTCCCAAATCACAATATTCCCTCCTTTGTCCGATGGTTTGATGATCACATCATCCCACGAACTGATTTCTTTTAGTGCTTCCTCTTCTTTCTTTTTAATGTTTCTTACTTTTGTATCAGGTAATTCAAGAAAGTCATGTATGACCATTCTCAGAAAGACCTCAATTTGTGGTACCTTCGAGGTCGGTGGCATATAATTGGATTTGAGTCTGATCTGTTTATCAAGAAACTTATCATTTATACCTGTTCCCGGTTCTTCATTTTCGTTTAGTAGTTCCAAGTAATACTTAAACCCTGAGCATGAGGCAGGACGGGTTAGCCTTTGAGAAAGCCACGGACATGGCGAAATGCGCATCAGGCGCTCTGACAAATGCTGAGAATTTATTAGTTAGTGTGTTAAATCCATAATTATAATAGACAATAACTTACAAGCTATTTCGTTGGTAATTATTTCTGGATATCGATTTGTGTACAGGCTCATTACAGACCAGTATAATTATAGGAGCTTGTATTTAACTTAATTTGAGTATATTCAATTGTGTGGGATTCTGACAGAGATAGCACTGCTCCAGTATTGCACCAGTCAGTTAATTTTGTGTGAGGTCAATCCTCTTTTTAGACTAGCAATCGTGCAATCCGCGAGCATATTATGGTGCTTCCCTGCCAGACCTACCCACTTAACACACTATAGATAGTTACAAACCGGTATCTCAGCATTTATCATTTATTTTAAATGCTTTTATATACACCTATTTGTGTGAATGTTTGTCACAATATATTTTAATTTCAACATATATTAAAAGTTACGTTTTATATATCATACCCAATCCTGCAAACTCATCATACAGAACTATTTACTATTAGGACTATTCGAGTGCTCTGTTATATCCATATTTTTTCTCTACATTTTTTCAATGTTTATCTAGGATATTGAGCACCCCCCACCCTATTAATTAGTAAAAAGGAAAAACCTTTTTCCTCTTGTTTATTAGGTATAATTGTGTTGGGGATCTAATATGTATTTTACTATTACAGTATCTCACTACTATTATTTATAAAACTGCTTATGTCTATCCGCTGTTTATGACAGCATCCTGAGATTCAACTTAGTTGAACAAAGTACTTACCCAGGGAGGTAATTGACTGGCCAAATCACCTACACAGATATACAAAAATGACGCACAGTCTGTCACAAGACTTTAAAAACAGACAGGACCAGAGAATAAGGGATATAGATAAAACCTTTGCACTGGCCTGTGACACAGAAACTACTTTGGATACTACAATAGATAATTGGGAAGATGGTCTGAAATCTTTGAACTATTTAATTAGAAAACATACGCGCTCTTTTTGGAATAAGAGCGCGTATGATAAATACCTGGCTAAACATATCATCCCCAGAGGTCTTAGAGTACGCTTATTTCCTACCTTCTCTTTTCATATTGATACCTATAAAGACAGATGGGAGCAGGCACTAATTAACTGTTCCGAAATACTGGTTGCAATCTTATCAGACTATGAAACAGAAGTCATGTCTGAGTTAGATAAAGAAATCACTGAATATAATATAAAGTTACAAAAATTTGAAACACTAGATAAGTTCAAACAATTATACAAAGAGATGAGAGAGGAACTAGATAAGAGAGAGAAAGAGATAATACAGACCAAGTGCTCTAAAATGAAGAGAGACATTAAAGACTTCGAAAAGGGAAGGATATTTACATGGGATGATAAGCAACCCAGACGAAGACCACCTAATAGTCTACCACCACCTAAGACTACACATCAGTCAGATTGTGAGTCCTTGGCGGTAGAGGACAGTGACTCTGAGAGTAATACCAACAGACCAAGTACAAGTAGTTTTTTAGGGAGAGATACAACCCACCTAGACAAAGATACGAGAGACCAACAAGAAGGGGGAAAGGAAAACAGAACCCTACGAGACCGAGCGAGGTGGGGGTACAGAACCGACAGTGGGTACAGGAGAAGGGAGGACTGGGGGAAGCGCCCAAAATGGTAAATGAGGATAGTGACAAATTACAAGTTATAAATCTCACACAAAGAGTAATTACAGAAACACAAAATCATGTTCTATCCAGAGGCCTATCATTCTCACCCTCCCCTCCATTGAATAAATTTGATTTAATAAAGGATTTACATCTTTACTGTAGGAAATTGATATTAAAGAAAATGTATAGTACCCATGAGGACAGTACAACTACCGATCTCCAAACGCTAGACACTTTGATTGAACTACTAAACGAAAATGAAGAACCGGGAACAGGTATAAATGATAAGTTTCTTGATAAACAGATCAGACTCAAATCCAATTATATGCCACCGACCTCGAAGGTACCACAAATTGAGGTCTTTCTGAGAATGGTCATACATGACTTTCTTGAATTACCTGATACAAAAGTAAGAAACATTACAAAGAAAGAAGAGGAAGCACTAAAAGAAATCAGTTTGTGGGATGATGTGATCATCAAACCATCGGACAAAGGGGGGAATATTGTGATTTGGGAGAAGGAGAAATATATTGCTGAAGCAAATAGACAATTGAAAGATCGTAAATGTTATAAACATTTATTTTCAAATCCCACGTCTCAATTTCTGAATGATTATCTAAAACTGATCAATGAGGCAAAGGCAGATGATCTAATCAGCCCTAAGGAATGGTCGTTCTTACAAGTTAAGAACCCAAGGATTGCCACTATCTACTTTTTGCCCAAAATTCACAAAAACAAAGACACGCCGCCTGGGAGACCTATTGTCTCCAGCATAAATAGTCTATGTGAACAAGGGAGTAAATTTTTGGATTTATACTTGAGGGAGATAGTATGGGCTTTGCCATCCTATACCCGTGATACTATGGATGTCCTAAGCAAAATAAATGACTTAACACTAGACAAAGATTCCTTTCTGATCACCTGCGACGTAGAATCGCTCTATACCTCAATAAAACATGAAAATGGACTAAGAGCTGTTGAATTCTTCCTAAGCATGCAATCCAATGATAGATCTGAGAGAAATAAGTTTGTGATTAAATTATTGCAATTTGTACTGACACATAATTACTTTGTTTTTAATGACAACTTTTATTTACAAATTCAAGGCACCGCTATGGGGTCATCTTGCGCCCCTACATATGCGAATATTTACTTAGGGTGGTGGGAGAGTGAATTTGTTTTTAATGAAAATATGTCAAAATATACTGAACATATTAATATGTGGTGCCGGTACATAGACGATCTCTTCATAATATGGACAGGCAGTGTAGAGATATTCAAATAATTCATTGCGATTCTGAATCATAATGATATCAACTTGAAACTGACATACTGTCTGAATAGTAACAAAGTGGAATTTTTGGATATTACTATCTACAGGGATGAGAACGACCATATCAAAACTGACCTGTTTAGGAAGGAAACTGCAACCAACTCAATACTACAGTATGACAGTTGCCATACCAGAGGAACTAAAAATGCAATCCCTACGGGGGAATTCCTTAGGATAAAGAGAAACTGTACGGACTTTAAAGTATTTAACGAGAGAGCCAGAGAACTTAAGACACGGCTCAAAAATAGAGGATACAGTCGCAGGATAATACGCAAAGCTTATCAGAGAGCAAAGAGAACACCCAGGGAATCATTACTAATCCCTAAAAAGAAAGTACAATCTGCAGAAAAAGAAGTCAGATTTGTTACTACATATAATAATAACCATAACAAAATTACAAATATTTTGAACAAACACAGTGGAATTCTCAAATCTGACAAAGATCTATCACCATTTGTGGGTGAGAGAATAAAGACAAGCTGGAGAAGAGCTCCGACAATAGGTAACATGTTGGTTAAGAGCCATTTTACCAAGAGAAGAACGAACAAATATATATGTGGTACATATGCATGCGGTACATGCAGTTTTTGTCAACATATCTCGAATGAGAGAGAATATGTGACTCGAACAGGAAGCAAGAAAAGGATACTTAGCTTTGCCAATTGTAAAACCAAAAATGTAGTATATTGTCTATTATGTAAATGTGGCAAAAGGTACATCGGAATAACCACACGAGAGCTACGTACGCGACTGGGTGAACATATAAGCAGTATAAAGAACTGTCTGAAAGATCAAGAGAAAGGAAAGAATCTAACGCCTGTTGCCAAGCATTACCTAAAGAGTCATGGTACCAAACCTGAATTAAAAGTATCAGTACTGCAAGTAATCAAATCCGGTATTAGAGCAGGAAATGTGGAAAGCATGCTACTCCAAGCGGAGTGCCGCTGGATATTCTGGTTGGACACTCTAGCACCGCTAGGTCTCAACGAACAAGATGGATATAATTCTTTCTTGTGAATCTGTAGAAATATATCAACATATGTTACAAACAATTGTTATCTGTCTGATAATCTGTCTAATACTATCATCATCATGGATTTAATAATACTAAGACACACATACTAATGACAAATGAACAAATAAAGACACGAAGCCATAAATGCAACTATGTGTTTATTATAGTAATGGATGATAGAGCATGAAACAAAAACTCAAAAATTCAAATATGAGCTTACTCTATTCAATATGGCTTTCGGAATACACACTGCTACACAGAGACAGTTTAAGATATACAATCTAACATAATCAGTATGAATGCAATTCCTTGTGTCATAAAACTTCAAATTGTGTTTGGCATTGAGATGGTTAATGTATATATTACTGTGGCTAATACACTAATCCACAATTGATATGTTTTAAAATATGGAGATATGTATGATTCGTAACTCATATAACACACCGCATATACTGTATTTATCACTGGTACCTAGATATATATTTAACGTGGTACGGAGGATAATTTAGCAAGTATGCTGTAATGACAATCTTTTATTCATACAGGTGTAGTTTATAATAACTGTGTATTTAGGAACGTCTTCCTTATAGTGCCTTTCTGTTCGTAATAGAACAAGTTTATTATTAATGTGTGTTATTCTAATGAAAATCCTGATAACTATGTATGACAGATAAATAGTTGATTGTAGACATACTCTGACGAATTGTTATTGGTAAATATATACTTTTCTTTTAGTTAAGATGGGACGACTCGCTGTCCATAACTCCCTAGAAGACCCAACCACACATATGATCATATGATCTTATATTTCTGATAATACAAATAATTATGATAATGGAACAAGAGAATAGTAACACAAATATTGATGGCGGGTGTACAGACATGCTAAACGCTTATCTAACTATACCAGAAAATATATACAATTCATTATTAACAATGCAACACTGATATTCCTCTGATCGAATTCTCCTGAGTGTTTACATTCACTCATGTTGACACCGGCGTGAGAAGTCACGCCTCTCTGTATATGTCATTACAAAGTCATGTGACATACGACTGACCAATAGGACAGACTATAGGTGATTGGCCAGCGCTTAGGGGTGTGTATGAATACTCACCTGTGATTGGCTCCAAGTAATACTTAAACCCTGAGCATGAGGCAGGACAAGTTAGCCTTTGAGAAAGCCACGGACGTGGCGAAATGCGCATCAGGCGCTCTGACAAATGCTGAGAATTTATTAGTTAGTGTGTTAAATCCATAATTATAATAGACAATAACTTACAAGCTATTTCGTTGGTAATTATTTCTGGATATCGATTTGTGTCCAGGCTCATTACAGACCAGTATAATTATAGGAGCTTGTATTTAACTTAATTTGAGTATATTCAATTGTGTGGGATTCTGACAGAGATAGCACTGCTCCAGTATTGCACCAGTCAGTTAATTTTGTGTGAGGTCAATCCTCTTTTTAGACTAGCAATCGTGCAATCCGCAAGCATATTATGGTGCTTCCCTGCCAGACCTACCCACTTAACACACTATAGATAGTTACAAACCGGTATCTCAGCATTTATCATTTATTTTAAATGCTTTTATATACACCTATTTGTGTGAATGTTTGTCACAATATATTTTAATTTCAACATATATTAAAAGTTACGTTTTATATATCATACCCAATCCTGCAAACTCATCATACAGAACTATTTACTATTAGGACTATTCGAGTGCTCTGTTATATCCATATTTTTTCTCTACATTTTTTCAATGTTTATCTAGGATATTGAGCACCCCCCACCCTATTAATTAGTAAAAAGGAAAAACCTTTTTCCTCTTGTTTATTAGGTATAATTGTGTTGGGGATCTAATATGTATTTTACTATTACAGTATCTCACTACTATTATTTATAAAACTGCTTATGTCTATCCGCTGTTTATGACAGCATCCTGAGATTCAACTTAGTTGAACAAAGTACTTACCCAGGGAGGTAATTGACTGGCCAAATCACCTACACAGATATACAAAAATGACGCACAGTCTGTCACAAGACTTTAAAAACAGACAGGACCAGAGAATAAGGGATATAGATAAAACCTTTGCACTGGCCTGTGACACAGAAACTACTTTGGATACTACAATAGATAATTGGGAAGATGGTCTGAAATCTTTGAACTATTTAATTAGAAAACATATGCGCTCTTTTTGGAATAAGAGCGCGTATGATAAATACCTGGCTAAACATATCATCCCCAGAGGTCTTAGAGTACGCTTATTTCCTACCTTCTCTTTTCATATTGATACCTATAAAGACAGATAGGAGCAGGCACTAATTAACTGTTCCGAAATACTGGTTGCAATCTTATCAGACTATGAAACAGAAGTCATGTCTGAGTTAGATAAAGAAATCACTGAATATAATATAAAGTTACAAAAATTTGAAACACTAGATAAGTTCAAACAATTATACAAAGAGATGAGAGAGGAACTAGATAAGAGAGAGAAAGAGATAATACAGACCAAGTGCTCTAAAATGAAGAGAGACATTAAAGACTTCGAAAAGGGAAGGATATATACATGGGATGATAAGCAACCCAAACGAAGACCACCTAATAGTCTACCACCACCTAAGACTACACATCAGTCAGATTGTGAGTCCTCGGCGGTAGAGGACAGTGACTCTGAGAGTAATACCAACAGACCAAGTACAAGTAGTTTTTAAGGGAGAGATACAACCCACCTAGACAAAGATACGAGAGACCAACAAGAAGGGGGAAAGGAAAACAGAACCCTACGAGACCGAGCGAGGTGGGGGTACAGAACCGACAGTGGGTACAGGAGAAGGGAGGACTGGGGGAAGCGCCCAAAATGGTAAATGAGGATAGTGACAAATTACAAGTTATAAACCTCACACAAAGAGTAATTACAGAAACACAAAATCATGTTCTATCCAGAGGCCTATCATTCTCACCCTCCTCTCCATTGAATAAATTTGATTTAATAAAGGATTTACATCTTTACTGTAGGAAATTGATATTAAAGAAAATGTATAGTACCCATGAGGACAGTACAACTACCGATCTCCAAACGCTAGACACTTTGATTGAACTACTAAACGAAAACGAAGAACCGGGAACAGGTATAAATGATAAGTTTCTTGATAAACAGATCAGACTCAAATCCAATTATATGCCACCGACCTCGAAGGTACCACAAATTGAGGTCTTTCTGAGAATGGTCATACATGACTTTCTTGAATTACCTGATACAAAACTAAGAAACATTACAAAGAAAGAAGAGGAAGCACTAAAAGAAATCAGTTCGGGGGATGATGTGATCATCAAACCATCGGACAAAGGAGGGAATATTGTGATTTGGGAGAAGGAGAAATATATTGCTGAAGCAAATAGACAATTGAAAGATCGTAAATGTTATAAACATTTATTTTCAAATCCCACGTCTCAATTTCTGAATGATTATCTAAAACTGATCAATGAGGCAAAGGCAGATGATCTAATCAGCCCTAAGGAATGGTCGTTCTTACAAGTTAAGAACCCAAGGATTGCCACTATCTACTTTTTGCCCAAAATTCACAAAAACAAAGACACGCCGCCTGGGAGACCTATTGTCTCCAGCATAAATAGTCTATGTGAACAAGGGAGTAAATTTTTGGATTTATACTTGAGGGAGATAGTATGGGCTTTGCCATCCTATACCCGTGATACTATGGATGTCCTAAGCAAAATAAATGACTTAACACTAGACAAAGATTCCTTTCTGATCACCTGCGACGTAGAATCGCTCTATACCTCAATAAAACATGAATATGGACTAAGAGCTGTTGAATTCTTCCTAAGCATGCAATCCAATGATAAATCTGAGAGAAATAAGTTTGTGATTAAATTATTGCAATTTGTACTGACACATAATTACTTTGTTTTTAATGACAACTTTTATTTACAAATTCAAGGCACCGCTATGGGGTCATCTTGCGCCCCTACATATGCGAATATTTACTTAAGGTGGTGGGAGAGTGAATTTGTTTTTAATGAAAATATGTCAAAATATACTGAACATATTAATATGTGGTGCCGGTACATAGACGATCTCTTCATAATATGGACAGGCAGTGTAGAGATATTCAAATAATTCATTGCGATTCTGAATCATAATGATATCAACTTGAAACTGACATACTGTCTGAATAGTAACAAAGTGGAATTTTTGGATATTACTATCTACAGGGATGAGAACGACCATATCAAAACTGACCTGTTTAGGAAGGAAACTGCAACCAACTCAATACTACAGTATGACAGTTGCCATACCAGAGGAACTAAAAATGCAATCCCTACGGGGGAATTCCTTAGGATAAAGAGAAACTGTACGGACTTTAAAGTATTTAACGAGAGAGCCAGAGAACTTAAGACACGGCTCAAAAATAGAGGATACAGTCGCAGGATAATACGCAAAGCTTATCAGAGAGCAAAGAGAACACCCAGGGAATCATTACTAATCCCTAAAAAGAAAGTACAATCTGCAGAAAAAGAAGTCAGATTTGTTACTACATATAATAATAACCATAACAAAATTACAAATATTTTGAACAAACACAGTGGAATTCTCAAATCTGACAAAGATCTATCACCATTTGTGGGTGAGAGAATAAAGACAAGCTGGAGAAGAGCTCCGACAATAGGTAACATGTTGGTTAAGAGCCATTTTACCAAGAGAAGAACGAACAAATATATATGTGGTACATATGCATGCGGTACATGCAGTTTTTGTCAACATATCTCGAATGAGAGAGAATATGTGACTCGAACAGGAAGCAAGAAAAGGATGCTTAGCTTTGCCAATTGTAAAACCAAAAATGTAGTATATTGTCTATTATGTAAATGTGGCAAAAGGTACATCGGAATAACCACACGAGAGCTACGTACGTGACTGGGTGAACATATAAGCAGTATAAAGAACTGTCTGAAAGATCAAGAGAAAGGAAAGAATCTAACGCCTGTTGCCAAGCATTACCTAAAGAGTCATGGTACCAAACCTGAATTAAAAGTATGAGTACTGCAAGTAATCAAACCCGGTATTAGAGCAGGAAATGTGGAAAGCATGCTACTCCAAGCGGAGTGCCGCTGGATATTCTGGTTGGACACTCTAGCACCGCTAGGTCTCAACGAACAAGATGGATATAATTCTTTCTTGTGAATCTGTAGAAATATATCAACATATGTTACAAACAATTGTTATCTGTCTGATAATCTGTCTAATACTATCATCATCATGGATTTAATAATACTAAGACACACATACTAATGACAAATGAACAAATAAAGACACGAAGCCATAAATGCAACTATATGTTTATTATAGTAATGGATGATAGAGCATGAAACAAAAACTCAAAAATTCAAATATGAGCTTACTCTATTCAATATGGCTTTCGGAATACACACTGCTACACAGAGACAGTTTAAGATATACAATCTAACATAATCAGTATGAATGCAATTCCTTGTGTCATAAAACTTTAAATTGTGTTTGGCATTGAGATGGTTAATGTATATATTACTGTGGCTAATACACTAATCCACAATTGATATGTTTTAAAATATGGAGATATGTATGATTCGTAACTCATATAACACACCGCATATACTGTATTTATCACTGGTACCTAGATATATATTTAACGTGGTACGGATGATAATTTAGCAAGTATGCTGTAATGACAATCCTTTATTTATACAGGTGTAGTTTAAAATAACTGTGTATTTAGGAACGTCTTCCTTATAGTGCCTTTCTGTTCGTAATAGAACAAGTTTATTATTAATGTGTGTTATTCTAATGAAAATCCTGATAACTATGTATGACAGATAAATAGTTGATTGTAGACATACTCTGACGAATTGTTATTGGTAAATATATACTTTTCTTTTAGTTAAGATGGGACGACTCGCTGTCCATAACTCCCTAGAAGACCCAACCACACATATGATCATATGATCTTATATTTCTGATAATACAAATAATTATGATAATGGAACAAGAGAATAGTAACGCAAATATTGATGGCGGGTGTACGGACATGCTAAACGCTTATCTAACTATACCAGAGAATATATACAATTCATTATTAACAATGCAACACTGATATTCCTCTGATCGAATTCTCCTGAGTGTTTACATTTACTCATGTTGACACCGGCGTGAGAAGTCACGCCTCTCTGTATATGTCATTACAAAGTCATGTGACATACGACTGACCAATAGGACAGACTATAGGTGATTGGCCAGCGCTTAGGGGTGTGTATGAATACTCACCTGTGATTGGCTCCAAGTAATACTTAAACCCTGAGCATGAGGCAGGACGGGTTAGCCTTTGAGAAAGCCACGGACGTGGCGAAATGCGCATCAGGCGCTCTGACAAATGCTGAGAATTTATTAGTTAGTGTGTTAAATCCATAATTATAATAGACAATAACTTACAAGCTATTTCGTTGGTAATTATTTCTGGATATCGATTTGTGTCCAGGCTCATTACAGACCAGTATAATTATAGGAGCTTGTATTTAACTTAATTTGAGTATATTCAATTGTGTGGGATTCTGACAGAGATAGCACTGCTCCAGTATTGCACCAGTCAGTTAATTTTGTGTGAGGTCAATCCTCTTTTTAGACTAGCAATCGTGCAATCCGCGAGCATATTATGGTGCTTCCCTGCCAGACCTACCCACTTAACACACTATAGATAGTTACAAACCGGTATCTCAGCATTTATCATTTATTTTAAATGCTTTTATATACACCTATTTGTGTGAATGTTTGTCACAATATATTTTAATTTCAACATATATTAAAAGTTACGTTTTATATATCATACCCAATCCTGCAAACTCATCATACAGAACTATTTACTATTAGGACTATTCGAGTGCTCTGTTATATCCATATTTTTTCTCTACATTTTTTCAATGTTTATCTAGGATATTGAGCACCCCCCACCCTATTAATTAGTAAAAAGGAAAAACCTTTTTCCTCTTGTTTATTAGGTATAATTGTGTTGGGGATCTAATATGCATTTTACTATTACAGTATCTCACTACTATTATTTATAAAACAGCTTTGTAAACAGCCGGATGGTGTTATTTTTTTGGAAACTTGTTTTAATGCCATTGAACAGCCAAAGTAGCCATAGTAAGCTAGAATCAGTAATGCAACCACTGCATGCTCTAGCAAACAAAGCCTGTCATTTTCTTTTTGAATGTCCATATAAGACAAAATAAAAGTTGAAAAGACATAAAATAGTGTGTAACTCAGAGACAATGGGGCCTTTTTATGAAAGGCCTGTCTGACATGATCCAACATTGCGGATCATGTCCGACAGACCTCGCTGAATGCGAAGAGCAATACGCTCTCCGCATTCAGCATTGCACCAGCAGCTCTTGTGAAATGCTGGTGCAACACCGCCACCTGCAGATTTGCGGCTGCTAGCAGGGGGGTGTCAGTCAACCCGATCGCGATGTCTGTCTGCCTCCTCAGAGCAGGTGAACAGGTTAGGGAGCAGTGGTCTTTAGAAACACGGGGCTTCAAGTCCATACAGAGCTTGAAAGATATGCCCCTTTACAACTCCGCTGTTATATTTGCACAACAATTATTTAATGCAGACAGTTCTCTTGGATACTTTTAAAGCCCTTTTGATGTAACTTTTTTGGACATATCTGGAGTTTTTCTATTGAGTGTTTTATATTTATAAAGACATTTTTCCTTGTCACCTACAGTCAACCCACAATACTTTTTGTTGTCTAACATGAATGACTTGAACTTAGAGGAATATGATTAAGAAGAGTTTTTTTTTATTGGATTTCCCTAGTACCAAACTAATTGAGCTTTTTTTCCAATATGAAAACATTAAGAGCAAAACAACTGGATCAATGGATTATGAATAAGTATATAGACCTTAAGATGATTACCCGTGGACTCATCTTATAAATTATAAATTTTACACAGGAATGGAACGATGTTCTTTCAGAATATTTATTGAGATTAATGTTATTGCTGATTAAATAAAAAAAGGAATGGTTGATGAATGTTAGAATAGATATTGTTGCCTTACAAGTCAAACTTAATAAGCATAAAGAATGTACTGAGTATGGGGCTTTTGATAAAATGTTGCAGAAAGCATGATGATTTGTTGAAAATCAAAAATGTAAACAGAATAAGGTAACACACAAAGTATCTTCATTACCAAATATTAATCCCAGTTTTATAAAATATGTAATATTATTATTATTGCCTTTGTTACATGGTGATGATGTGTTGAGGAGACTGATAGATGGTGGTTGTTGTTTTGTGTATTCCAGGAACACAACATTGGACAATTTGATTTCCCCAAGGCAGTTGCCGGTGGTCAGTGGTAGCAGCTCTTGGATTCTACATAATGACACTTTTAGATGTGGGAAACATTGTAAAGCTTGTGAGTGTGTTAAGGTTGGGGCTGATTTTACTGCTTATGCAACTGGACAGGTTTTTCTAAATAGGGGGTGTATCAATTGCTCAGGATGTCATGTGATCTATTTGGTTGAATGTTCTCAACATTTAAAACAATACGTGGGCATAAAAACAATCGATGTCTGCTTAAGATTACAAGAGCATTTTGAATATATAAGAAATGACATCCCCTGCTCAGCCTTATCACAACACTTTATTGATGTACATAAGAAATGATGTCAAAGCATTTAAGTGGAATGCTAAGTGTTTAAAAACCCACCTAGAGGAGGGGAATAAACTTATTTTGTTGTCAAAGCAAGACATTTATTGGGTTTTTAAATTAGGTACACAGGTACCATGATGATTTAATTAGGAATTTCATATGTTGTTGGTAGTATGTGAGCACCTTTGGTTTTAAAAATGTTATAACCAATAGGATTCTAGCAGGTGTCTTTAAGGAAGTGAATCACCTTTTTCTTGCCGAAATGTATAAGAATATTCTGTACTTTTTATCTCTTGATGATGAACTGTTACTATTTTTAATATGGAATACGAATAAAGTTTTTTTTGGATTTGTTTGAAGCTCTACTTGTATCCATATTGTTTTTTGCTATACACTTGGCCAGACAAATAATGTAAACTCTGTAAGAAAAAGTATTGTCATGTGTCTTTCTAAACTATTTCTCACTTCTATGTTGAGATGCATGAATGTGTGTACTTTTTCTTAATTTGCTCATCTACCTTGCAAATGAAACAAAATATAATGTGACCCTTCAGCAGGTTGGACCCACGTTCTGAACATTTGCATCATGTTATTTTGTTCTACAGAATAAACAACACCTTGTATAATCTACAGAATGCGCTCAGTACATGAGACGTGCATTTGATCAGTACAACAAGTAATGTAAAAAATGAAAGTTTTAATCTAAAAGATAATGTAATAATTTATGGCATTCAGATAATAAGGTGATCTTTAGTAAATGTAATGCTAATTTTACCAATCTTCTACTTTAAAGTCCCCAGATGTGGTAGACCAGAAACGGAAGTTAAGAAGCCACGATCGCAAGACCGCTGCTCCTTAAAGGGACATGAAAGCCAACATTTTTCTTTCATTAATCAGATAGAGAATACAATTTTAAACAACTTCCCAATGTACTTCTATTATTTAATATGCTTCCTTCTCTTGTTATCCTTTGGTTTATCTAGGCAAGCTCAGGAGCAGCAGAGAACCTAGGTTGGAGGCTGCATATATATATCGATTGTGATTGGCTCACCCATGTGTTCAGTTAGAAATCATTAGTGCATTGCTGCTCCATCAACAAATGATACCAAGAGAATGAAACAAATTAAATAATAGAAGTAAATTAGAAAGCTGTTTAAAATTGTATTATCTATCTGAATCATGAAAGAAAAATTTGGGGTTTCATGTCCCTTTAAGTTCTCCACCGCCTTTTAGGCAGCGGACTGAAATCATCCGAATCCGATACAATTGGGATGATTGACACCTCCTGGCGGTGAGCAATGGGCAACATTGCACAAGTACTTCACTAGAAATGCTTTTCAATGTTAAATGCCGACAGCTGTCTGCATTTAGAGAGGTAGATCGGACATCATTCACTACAGTGAATCATATCCACTCAACCCTACATAAATCTACCCCAAAATCTTTCCATCCTAGGAGCTTCACGGCATGTACCCTACATATTGTTCTACCAAAACAATGCATATCTTTGAAAGTTTAACACATTTCAGCAAAGATCTGATACATGACTATATATAATAAACATGTATCTTCACTGCTCAGTTTAGATCACTGATGCAACAATATCATTTTATTTATGTCTGGCATTCCTATAATTCTTTCGAAAGAGATTATCCCCACTCCTCAGTACCCCACAAACATACACCAGACTGTATTACTTTTTTGCTATAGTTCCACTTTAGATGCAGTAAAGTTTGGTAATATCCTGATTAGTGCATGGTCTGATCATGACTAAGTCTCAATGGAAATGTATAATACAGACAGAAATAGTGTCTGACCTCAGTGGTGTATGCCCTGACACATTTTGCATGATGCTGTCTCTAAGGCTTAGATTCAATCAGCCATTCTGGAATATCCGAGGTTTAAAAATAATGGAAAAAAGTGGAAATATTAATGGAATAGTGCTTGCAGAGCAGGGTAAGTTGTATAATTAGAGTTGCAGCTTTGTGAGCTGATTTATGTATTAATACACCTCTTTTCTGAGATAGGATATGCCTTTCATTCTTTTTTAAAGGAACTCCCCATTTTTTCATTTTTTCTGTTACTTCCCACGCTCTTTTTGACACTAGAGAGTTTTTTTGGTATTCTAGCTCCCTTTACATCCTGGTACATCTTCCTCATCTACTTTTACTGATTAATGATAATGGGATGGTACACAACTTTACTCTTTAGAGTGCCTTAAAAGCATATACAGGCAAACCTCGTTTTATTGTGCTTCACTTTATTGAAGGTTTTTGGCAACCCTGTGTTGAGCAAGTCTATGTTTGCAAGTTTTCCAACATATAAACACATAAAAAAAAGCACTTAAATACACATGAATACTCATATACAGTATACACCCCAAAAGAAAAAGAAAAAAGATTACGATTCACTGAAGGCTCAGATGATGGTTAGCATTTTTTAGCAATAAAATATTTTTAATTAAGGTGTGTACATTTTTTTGTAGACATAATGTTATTGTACACTTAATAGACTACAGTATAGTGTAAATATAACTTTTATATGCACAAACAAAAAAGTGTGTGATTCACTTTATTGCTATAGTTGCTTTATTGGGATGGTCTAGAACCAACCCCGCCCATGCCTTATCTCAAACACATTGCTTACTCTGTCAACTAGAATTTACTAATCTGTTTTTTACCTACCCCACAACTTGACAGTTATATTGATGAGTTGCAAACACATCTTAAAGAACTAGATCTTAAACTCTGGCAACTTTGTTATTATAAAGGCAACAAAGCCGACACTTTTAACAAACAAATTAAGATTCAGGCACCACTCAAATGACTTTTTGTGTCATAATAATCAGATTATATACACCTAAACTGATAGGTGAGATATTTGTGGATTACTATAAATCGTTATACAACATTAAAGATTATGTTTTTTTGTTCCTTTAAACACTAAAAAGGTGAATGCACATAACAGGTCAATATCTAAATAAATTAAACCTGTTTATTTTGATTCTTGAAACTAATGTGAAATTCATATTTGTACACTACTGAACCAAATGATAGAAGCTCATTGGGATTATTCCTACAGCTTTATTGGCGGCCAGTGAAATTGCGCATAAGCATTAAAGTGTTTGTTTTCTATATTGGAGCAAAAACATTAACCATGATACATTTTTAAAATGCTCTGTTTTAGATGAAACAAAGAATTTTTTTTTTACATTAACATCCCTTTATATAACACAACATGCGGTCATGGTAAAATTAAAAACTAAGTCCAGGGACTCTCCGTTATAGCGGTATGTGCAGCACGCCAGTGCTTAACCCTCAAAAATTAGCACAGTTAAGAGAAAACCGTCTACATGCACCAATCCAATGCAAGAGCTGGTTATCAAGCAACAAAAACTTTTAAAATTTAGGCGTGTAAGTGCACTTGTTAGTTGGTCGGCAGAGAAAAACAGTCCTCTTAATAGAAAACAATGTCCCATCCAGTTCGTGTCATTAAAATATAACTTTTATTAAAGGGTATTCGTAAAACACAAAAATTGGTACAGACCTGGATAGAGTTCAATTCTGACACAGTGCATACTTGAGTAATTACCTCCGACTCCCACTGATGCGTCACTAGACACGTTTCCCGAAGCTTTCTCAATAGTGACTACTATTGATAACTATTGAGAAAGCTTCGGCGAAACGCGTCTAGTGACGCATCAGTGGGAGTCGGAGGTAATTACTCAAGTATGCACTGTGTCAGAATTGAACTCTATCCAGGTCTGTACCAATTTTTGTGTTTTATGAATACCCTTTAATAAAAGTTATATTTTAATGACACAAACTGGATGGGACATTGTTTTCTATTAAGAAGACTGTTTTTCTCTGCCGACCAACTAACAAGTGCACTTACACGCCTAAATTTTAAAAGTTTTTAAAATTAAAAACTGCTGAGTTGCTTAGGTTTAAGTTCCATTGAGGATACATTGTTTTATTATTATATTTTTTTTATTACAGAAACACAAGCATTAACACAGTAAGAAATACATAGAAATTACTAAAATGAGATTCTAAGGTGTATAAAAGTCCTATGTGAAACAAAGATCATCTCTGAAGTAACAACAAATAACTTTGGTATCTATAATTGCATATGGTATTTACATGTAGAAATAAAAATAAATCAGACTATGAACACTACCTAGGAAAGATAACATAGTCAACTACTAAAAAAAAGGGAAGAGAGAGGAAAAAAAAGGGGGGGGGGGGAAATATATATATATATATATATATATATATATATATATATATATATATATATATAGCTCTGGAAAAAGTTAAGAGACGACTGCAACATTATCAGATTCTTTGGTTTTATTATTTATAGGTATGTGTTTAATTAAAATGAAATATTTTGTTTTATTCTATAAACTACTGGCATTTCAAATAAAAATATTGTCATTTATTGTACTTATGATATTATAGTATATCTACCATTGCAGCAGATCAGTTCAAACAACGTTACTACATCCAGAGCTTGGCAGCAGTAGCTTTCCATAGACTGTATGCAATCCATAATTTTGATCACCTTGGTCAGGGTGATGGACTCTGCCAGGATCTTGATATTTAGTACCAAAAGAATGAGAATTCCCTCCAAAAATAGAGAAGGGGGGGGGGATTTTAGCACTCCATCCACTCTCTTAAAAAAGGACTAAATATTTACTTTTATTAATAGGTTAACCCTCTTTTATGCTGTGACACAAACCACCATCAGAAGTATGATTCACCCTCCTGTTTCCTGGCCGATAACTGCAGATGTCGGCATCAGGTGACAGGGGTGAAGAGCATTCCAAAATAAAGCACAAAAAAACACAAGTTTTGGCCTGGACACAGACATTTCTCAATGTTACTTGTGAGCAAACCGAGGCAACACTAACCTTGGCTACTTATGAGTATTCATCCCGAGATTCGGGAACACATAGGCCACTCCCCCATGACATCAGACCGGTATTCACCAATCATCATGGGGCGTGACCCATATCGGGATTACATTCAGCAACATATTCATGTTATTGAATTGCAATCGGCTACAATAAATGAGTATCATTGTATCTATATTATATTTGATATTACCAGTTTTATTTAAAAAACAGATAAATACAAAATATCCCTGGGGCCTAGATAAAGAGGGCGTTTACAGTGGAGGAGTACAGTCTTAGGAGTATCTGAGATGTGAAATTTACCTAGAATATAGAATCAAGTTAACCACAAAGAGCCATGGCGTCCACAAGACCACCACATATGAAGAAAGTCACCTCTTTCCAAACAACCTTGCCAACATAATTGAAGAATATTGCAAAGTTGTTTTATTTGGCATAATTAAACATTTTATATTACAAACGTTTTTCACATTCCTTTTAATGTCCATTTAAATGTTTTCACAAACAAATTCTTTATGTAAATAATGTTACCAACATATCTGTATACACTAAAATCATTAGCACAAACTCAGTTTTAGTCCCCACTTTAGACCAGCTAATTCTAAAATCTGTACACTGTATTTAAAAGTAAAAAATACTGATAAGTAAAAAAAGATACTTGGGTATCTCCCTTATGTTAAAATTATTTATTATTTTAGGAAACTTAAAGGGACAGTCTAGTCTAGTCCAAAATAAACTTTCATGATTCAGATAGAGAACGTCATTTTAAACAATTTTCCAATTTACTTTGATCACCAATTTTGCTTTGTTCTCTTGGTATTCTTAGTTGAAAGCTAAACCTAGGAGGTTCATATGCAAATTTCTAAGCCCTTGAAGGCCACCTCTTCTCTCAGGGCATTTTGACAGTTTTCACCACTAGAGGGTGTTAGCTCATGTGTGTCATATAGATAACACTGTGCTCATGCACATGGAGTTCCAGTGAGCCAGCTCTAATTGGCTAAAATGGATGTCTGTCAAAAGCACTGAGATACGTAGGCAGTTTGCAGAGGCTTAGATACAAGGTAATCACAGAGGTAAAACGTGTATTTATATAATTGTGTTGGTTATGCAAAACTTGGGAATGGGTAATAAAGGGATTATCTATCTTTTTAAACAACAAAAATTCTGATGTAGACTGTCCCTTTAAAATAAACCGATGAAGAATTTAGATATTCTTGCTGGCTCTCTAGTCTGGTGAGATTCTATAAAATGATTAATCAGTATTAAGTCTTTAAAACAATCCCTGAGGGGCCTTGTACCTTGTAAACTATTTTATCTCATTAAATGGACAGTCTACACCAGAATATTTATTGTTTTAAAAGATAGATTATCCCTTTATTACCGATTCCCCAGTTTTGCATAACCAACACAGTTATATTAACCCCTTAACGACCGACGACGTATGGCATACGTCCTCAGAAAAAAAGCACTTAACGACCGAGGACGTATGGCATACGTCGGTTTAACAGAGCACTAGAAGCGATCGAAATTGCTTCCAGCTGCTCTAACAGTATTGCAGGCTTGCCTTGAGGTCTAGGCATCCTGCAATACTGTTCCCGAGTGCCTGGACTGGATTGATCACTCCCCCACGAGTGATCACTTCCGGTTTCGCTCCACGTGGAGCCCGGCAGTGTTTCAGAGCATCGGAAGCGATCGGACACGCTTCCGATGCTCTGCTTGTGTGCTAAGTGCCTCGGTGGGTCGAGGCACTTAGTTACTTGTAAAATAAAAGTAAAAAAGTAAAAAAAAACAAAACGATTAAAATAAAAAAAAGCCCTAAATAGCCCCCCCCCCCTTCACTAGGCATCCAAGATGGCGATGCCCAGTGCATCATGGGGCCTCTGGGGGTGTCCCTAGCCTGCATCATCATAGGGGCAAGCTAGGGTCACCCAATCTGAGCCTCCCACCCTAAAAAAAAAAATACTAATAAAATACCCCATTTGTCTGATCATGTCAATATTTGTAAATATTGACTATGATCAGTGTGGATCTCCCTCCCTCTCCTCACTTGCCATTTTGTTGGAGAGAGAGAGAGACCTGTATTTAGCAGAGAGAGAGATTTATTTCTTTTATTTGTTAAAAAATATAGAACCAAAGGCTCTTTTCAGAGCCATTAACCCCTAGCTTGCCAGTGATCACTATATATCACTGGCAGTAGCATAGGTGCACTTTTTTTTTTGCTGCATTTTGCTGTCTGTGCATTTTTTTAGGGGTTAATTTTGTTGTTGTAATTTTTTAAAAACCCAAAGGCTCTTTTCAGAAACATTTAGTTAATTTAATTTAATTTTCAGAGCCATTAACCCCTAGCTTGCCAGTGATCACTATATATCACTGGCAGTAGCATAGGTGCACTTTTTTTTGCTGCATTTTGCTGTCTGTGCATTTTTTTAGGGGTTAATTTTGTTGTTGTAATTTTTTAAAAACCCAAAGGCTCTTTTCAGAAACATTTAGTTAATTTAATTTAATTTTCAGAGCCATTAACCCCTAGCTTGCCAGTGATCGCTATAAATCACTGGCAGTTGCATAGCTGTACTTTTTTGCTGTCTGTGCATTTTTTTAGGGGTTAATTTTGTTGTTGTAATTTTTTAAAAACCCAAAGGCTCTTTTCAGAAACATTTAGTTAATTTAATTTAATTTTCAGAGCCATTAACCCCTAGCTTGCCAGTGATTGCTATAAATCACTGGCAGTTGCATAGCTGTACTTTTTTGCTGTCTGTGCATTTTTTAGGGGTTAATTTTGTTGTTGTAATTTTTTAAAAACCCAAAGGCTCTTTTCAGAAACATTTAGTTAATTTAATTTAATTTTCAGAGCCATTAACCCCTAGCTTGCCAGTGATCGCTATAAATCACTGGCAGTAGCATAGCTGTACTTTTTTGCTAGTTAATTTAGTTAATTAATTTAGTTAATTTAATTTAATTTTCAGAGCCATTAACCCCTAGCTTGCCAGTGATCGCTATAAATCACTGGCAGTTGCATAGCTGTACTTTTTTGCTGTCTGTGCATTTTTTTAGGGGTTAATTTTGTTGTTGTAATTTTTTAAAAACCCAAAGGCTCTTTTCAGAAACATTTAGTTAATTTAATTTAATTTTCAGAGCCATTAACCCCTAGCTTGCCAGTGATCGCTATAAATCACTGGCAGTAGCATAGCTGTACTTTTTTGCTAGTTAATTTAGTTAATTAATTTAGTTAATTTAATTTTCAGAGCCATTAACCCCTAGCTTGCCAGTGATCGCTATAAATCACTGGCAGTTGCATAGCTGTACTTTTTTGCTGTCTGTGCATTTTTTTAGGGGTTAATTTTGTTGTTGTAATTTTTTAAAAACCCAAAGGCTCTTTTCAGAAACATTTAGTTAATTTAATTTAATTTTCAGAGCCATTAACCCCTAGCTTGCCAGTGATCGCTATAAATCACTGGCAGTAGCATAGCTGTACTTTTTTGCTAGTTAATTTAGTTAATTAATTTAGTTAATTTAATTTTTTTTAGTAATTGTTTTCTGTGACAGATACAAAAATGTCACAGAAAAGATATAGTGCTGAGGAGGCGTATGCCATCCTTGCGTCAGAGTCAGATGCCTCTATTTCTGACTCAGACCCCAATTTTGACCCTGCCATGTGCTCAGATACATCACTAGATGCAGTCTCAACTGATAGTGATGTATCTGTGGCTGCTAGCCCCCTGCCAGCCCCCCTGCTACCCCCCCTGCCAGCCCCCCTGCTAGCCCCCCTGCCAGAAGGAGGCGTGTTGCTGCCATTGCTGCTGAAGAGTGGGTAATGCCTCATCTCCAGAGGCCAGATATCCCACCCTTCACAGCAAATGCTGGCATAAATATAGATGTGGCAGGTTTTAGCCCCCAGCAGTTTCTGGAAGTGTTTCTGGGCGATGATATATTGGGGAACATTGTCGCCCAAACTAATTTATATGCCCATCAGTTCCGTGCTGCAAAGCCTGGAACATATTTGGCAAAGCAGCAATGGGCCCCCATCAATGTGCCAGAATTCAAAAAATTCTGGGCATTGACTATGCTGATGGGCATCATAAAGAAACCCTCCATTCGCTCCTACTGGAGTAGTAGCCCCATCTGCTCTACCCCCATTTTCTCCCAGACTATGTCGAGGAAGAGGTATGAAATGATTCTGCATTTCATGCACTTCAGCGACAACAGCCTGTGCCCCCCTAGGGAGCATCCCCAATTTGACAGGCTGTATAAAATCCGCCCCCTGATAACCCACTTTTCTGCCAGGTTTGCAGAGGCTTATACACCTGGAAGGAATATATGCGTTGATGAATCCCTAATGAAGTGTAAGGGAAGGCTGGGATTCAAGCAGTATATTCCTTCCAAACGCTCCAGATATGGGGTAAAGGTGTATAAGCTCTGTGACAGCGAGACTGGGTATACTCAGGCCTTCCGGGTGTATGAGGGAAAGGATAGCCACCTTGACCCTCCAGGTTGCCCAGAACATATGGGAACCACTGGCAAGATTGTCTGGGACCTGATATTACCCCTAATGAACAAAGGGTATCACTTGTACTTAGACAATTTTTATACAAGTGTCCTTTTGTTCAAGCTACTGTATTGCTTTGATACAGTAGCTTGCGGTACAATTAAAAAGAACCGTGCAGGTTTCCCAGGACAACTTGTACGCACCCGGCTACGAAGGGGGGAGACCTCAGCTCTGCGCCAAGAGGAGCTGTTGGCACTTAAGTACAGAGACAAGAAGGATGTATACCTTCTTACCACCATCCACACAGAGAGGACGGTGGCGGTTTCTGTACGTGGCAGAGCTGAGATCATAAGGAAGCCAGTGTGCATCAAGTCTTATAACCGGCAAATGGGTGGGGTTGATCTGGCTGATCAGCTGCTGCAGCCCTACCTAATTATGCGGAAGACAAGGGCCTGGTACAAAAAGGTTGCAATTTATCTAATGCAGATTGCAACCCACAACGCTTTTTTATTGTTCAAAAAAGCAAACCCCAGAGTTAAAAAAACTTTTTTTACAGTTTCAGCTCCAGATTATTACTGGGATTTTGTACCATGATGCACCTGCTCCCCGGGCGGTGATGGGAGAGAGCAGAGTTGGGGCTACTCATTTTATTTTTAAAATCCCCCCTACTGCTGCAAAGCAGAAACCACAAAAAAAATGCAGAGTCTGTACCAAGAGGGGGAAGAGAAGGGACACCATATATCACTGTCCTGATTGCCCTGGACAGCCTGCACTCTGCATTGGGGACTGCTTCAAGCGGTACCATACAATGGTCAATTTTTAAAAAAATAAATACATTTGGTGTTATATATATATATATATATATATATATATATATATATATATATTTTTTTTTGGTTATGTTTACTGTTAGATGGGTTTTTGTTTTTTTTACTTTTACTGTGCCAGATTTTTACATTTCACTACTCTATTTTTTTCTAAAATTGGGCCTGTTATTTTTTTTTAACCAAAACCCCTGTCAAACCTATGCATGGAGGACATAGGTGTTCTCAGGGTGCCTTGCAAAAAACAACCTGAAGTATGTTTTTGTAATAACTTACAACAGTCTCTCCTAAATCATAGTCAAAAAGCAATATATCTGTAAAAAGGAAAATTGAAAAATTACCACCATACACTTTCTCCAATTTTTTGGGCTAAAATGGTTGCTTCAAAGGCATCAAAGCACACCATATACAATACCTTGGGGTGTCAACATTTAAAAAATATACACTTTCATGGCAATAAATAAAAGTGGGGTATGCGATAGGCCACAAACTAAAGATAGGCCTATCAGAAGAAATACTCTCATTGTTAATAACTAAAATCACAAGTCATACATTTGTAACATAACCTTCCCAAAATCCTGGCAAACCTATGCATGGGGGGCATAGGTGTACTCAGGGTGCCTTGCAGAAAACAACCTGAAGTATTCTTTTGCAATAACTTACAACAGTCTCTCCTAAATCATAGTCAAAAAGCAATGTGTCTGTAAAAATGAAAATTGAAAAATAACCACCATACACTTTCTCCAATTTTTTGGGCTAAAACGGTTGCTTCAAAGGCATCAAAGCACACCATATACAATACCATGGGGTGTCAACATTTAAAAAATATACACTTTCATGGCAATAAATAAAAGTGGGGTATGCAATAGGCCACAAACTAAAGATAGGCCTATCAGAAGAAATACTCTCTTTGTTAATAACTAAAATCACAAGTCATAAAATTGTAACATAACCTTCCCAAAATCCTGGCAAACCTATGCATGGGGGGCATAGGTGTACTCAGGGTGCCTTGCAGAAAACAACCTGAAGTATTCTTTTGCAATAACTTCCAACAGTCTCTCCTAAATCATAGTCAAAAAGCAATGTGTCTGTAAAAATGAAAATTGAAAAATAACCACCATACACTTTCTCCAATTTTTTGGGCTAAAACGGTTGCTTCAAAGGCATCAAAGCACACCATATACAATACCTTGGGGTGTCAACTTTTCAAATATATGCACATTCATGGAAAACAAATAAATTGGGGTATGTTAAAAGACCCCCAAAAAAGACGATAGGCAAAGAAAATATGTTAAATGTGAAAAAAAATCACAAACGCATGTCAGACATTTGGCATTGCACCCCCCAAACAAGCCACCAAACCTATGCATAGGTGGTATCACTGAACTCAGGAGATGTTGGTGACCACATATTGGTGTCTTCTTTGGTAGTAACACATAACAGGAGCTGTGAATCTATGTCTAAAGTACAATGTATGTGAACAATAACACAAAAATATGAATGCCCAATAGTTTGACAAAGACTAGTGGTTAAATTAGTGCATGGAAAGTTTTAAAAACCCTAGGGTGTCTACTTTTCAAAAATATATGGTTTTATGGGGGTAAATTCCATTGGCCAGCTTCAGAAATGTCCCAAATAGGACATGGGTGCATGATGACCGATGTGAAAATTCCAAGTTGAAAAACTGGAATGCGCTACCTAAAAATAAGGCCATTTAGCCCCCAGAGAACCCGACACACCTATACATAGGTGGTATCACTGTACTCAGGAGATGTTGTTGAACACATATTGAGGTGGTTTTTGGCAGTAACACATAACAGGAACTGAAAATCCATGCCTAAAGTACAATGTGTGTGAAAAATAACACAAAAAAATGACTACACAAAAGTTTGACAAAGACGACTGGTTGAATTAGTGCATGGAAAGTGTTAAAATACCAGCATTTGAAATACCCTAGGGTGTCTACTTTTCAAAAATATATGGTTTGATGGGGGTAAATTCCATTGGCCAGCTTCAGAAATGTCCCAAATAGGACATGGGTGCATGATGACCGATGTGAAAATTCCAAGTTGAAAAACTGGAATGCGCTACCTAAAAATAAGGCCATTTAGCCCCCAGAGAACCCGACACACCTATACATAGGTGGTATCACTGTACTTGGGAGATGTTGTTGAACACATATTGAGGTGGTTTTTGGCAGTAACACATAACAGGAACTGAAAATACATGCCTAAAGTACAATGTGTGTGAAAAATAACACAAAAAAATGACTACCCAAAGGTTTGACAAAGACTAGTGGTTGAATTAGTGCATGGAAAGTGTTAAAATACCAGCATTTGAAATACCCTAGGGTGTCTACTTTTCAAAAATATATGGTTTGATGGGGGTAAACTCCATTGGCCAGCTTCAGAAATGTCCCAAATAGGACATGGGTGCATGATGACCAATGTGAAAATTCCAAGTTGAAAAACTGGAATGTGCTACCTAAAAATAAGGCCATTTAGCCCCCAGAGAACCCGACACACCTATACATAGGTGGTATCACTGTACTCAGGAGATGTTGTTGAACACATATTGAGGTGGTTTTTGGCAGTAACACATAACAGGAACTGAAAATCCATGCCTAAAGTACAATGTGTGTGAAAAATAACACAAAAAAATGACTACCCAAAAGTTTGACAAAGACTGGTGGTTGCATTAGTGCATGGAAAGTGTTAAAATATCAGCATTTGAAAAACCCTAGGGTGTCTACTTTTCAAAAATATATGGTTTGATGGGGGTAAATTCCATTGGCCAGCTTCAGAAATGTCCCAAATAGGACATGGGTGAATGATGACCGATGTGAAAATTCCAAGTTGAAAAACTGGAATGCGCTACCTAAAAATAAGGCCATTTAGCCCCCAGAGAACCCGACACACCTATACATAGGTGGTATCACTGTACTCAGGAGATGTTGTTGAACACATATTGAGGTGGTTTTTGGCAGTAACACATAACAGGAACTGAAAATCCATGCCTAAAGTACAATGTGTGTGAAAAATAACACAAAAAAATGACTACCCAAAAGTTTGACAAAGACTGGTGGTTGAATTAGTGCATGGAAAGTGTTAAAATATGAGCATTTGAAAAACCCTAGGGTGTCTACTTTTCAAAAATATATGGTTTGATGGGGGTAAATTCCATTGGCCAGCTTCAGAAATGTCTCAAATAGGACATGGGTGCATGATGACCGATGTGAAAATTCCAAGTTGAAAAACTGGAATGCGCTACCTAAAAATAAGGCCATTTAGCCCCCAGAGAACCCGACACACCTATACATAGATGGTATCACTGTACTCAGGAGATGTTGTTGAACACATATTGAGGTGGTTTTTGGCAGTAACACATAACAGGAACTGAAAATCCATGCCTAAAGTACAATGCGTCTGAAAAATAACACAAAAAAATGACTACCCAAAAGTTTGACAAAGACTAGTGGTTGAATTAGTGCATGGAAAGTGTTAAAATACCAGCATTTGAAATACCCTAGGGTGTCTACTTTTCAAAAATATATGGTTTGATGGGGGTAAATTCTATTGGCCAGCTTCAGAAATGTCCCAAATAGGACATGGGCGCATGATGACCGATGTGAAAATTCCAAGTTGAAAAACTGGAATGCGCTACCTAAAAATAAGGCCATTTAGCCCCCAGAGAACCCGACACACCTATACATAGGTGGTATCACTGTACTCAGGAGATATTGTTGAACACATATTGAGGTGGTTTTTGGCAGTAACACATAACAGGAACTGAAAATCCATGCCTAAAGTACAATGTGTGTGAAAAATAACACAAAAAAATGACTACCCAAAAGTTTGACAAAGACTAGTGGTTGAATTAGTGCATGGAAAGTGTTAAAATACCAGCATTTGAAATACCCTAGGGTGTCTACTTTTCAAAAATATATGGTTTGATGGGGGTAAATTCCATTGGCCAGCTTCAGAAATGTCCCAAATAGGACATGGGTGCATGATGACCGATGTGAAAATTCCAAGTTGAAAAACTGGAATGCGCTCTCTAAAAATAAGGGCTTTTAGCCCACAGAGAACCCGACACACCTATACATGGGTGGTATCACTGTACCCAGGAGATGCTACTGAAGACATATTAGGGTGTTATTCTGCAGTAACCCTTACCATTTTATCAGTAAATGTATTCTTAAATTGCTATTTGTCAAAAAATCAAATTATTTTCCCCCCCCTCAAACTTTGGTATAGATTGGTGGTAAAATGGTTGCATGACAAAAGTCAAAATACCCCAAGTTTAATACCTTAGGTTGTCTTCTTTTAAAAAATATATACATTTGAAGGGTTATTCAGGGATTCCTGACAGATATTGGTGTTACAATGTAACTATCGCCAATTTTGAAAAAACATGGTTTTGAAATAGCAAAGTGCTACTTGTACTTATTGCCCTATAACTTGCAAAAAAAGCAAAGAACATGTAAACATTGGGTATTTCTAAACTCAAGACAAAATTTAGAAACTGTTTAGAATTGGTATTTTATGGTGGTTGTAGATGTGTTAGAGATTTTGGGGCTCAAAGTTAGAAAAAGTGTGTTTTTTTTTCATTTTTTCCTAATATTTTATAATTTTTTTATAGTAAATTATAAGATATGATGAAAATAATGGTATCTTTAGAAAGTCCATTTAATGGCGAGAAAAACGGTATATAATATGTGTGGGTACAGTAAATGAGTAAGAGGAAAATAACAGTTAAACACAAACATCGCAGAAATGCAAAAATAGCCTTGGTCCCAGATGGTCAACAAATTGAAAAGTGGCCTGGTCACTAAGGGGTTAATACACTTTTTTACCTCTGTGATTATCTTGTATCTAAGCCTCTGCAAACTGCCCCCCTTATTTCAGTTCTTTTGACAGACTTGCATTTTAGCCAATTAGTGCTGGCTCGTGCGTGAGCACAGTGTTATCTATATGAAACACATGAACTAACACCCTCTGAAAAACTGTCAAAATGCCCTGAGATGAGAGGGGGCCTTCAAGGGCTTAGAAATTAGCATATGAACCTCCTAGGTTTAGCTTTCAACTAAGAATACCAAGAGAACAAAGCAAAACTGGTGATAGATGTACATTTATCTGAATCTGAATAATGTAAGTTTGTTTTGGACTAGACTAGACTTTAAGAGTAGTTCACTAATATACTCTATTTTAAAGGAGAGACAATTACTTTACAATAAAGTGCTCAGTGAAATAAGCTGATGATTTCTCTCTGTGCCAGAAAGTTTTTGATAATCATCCCTAGGTGAACAACTAGCAACATGTATCGAGCACCAGATCAAAAAAAAAAGTCTGCTGTCCAAGTACAAAAAAATACAATAATCTTGATACTGAATGTTTGTTACTGGATGGCATCCTCAAGGAAAATCTGTACTGCACATTCATTTAACCCCTTAACGACCGACGACGTATGGGGTACGTCCTGCAAAAAAAATGCAGTTAAGGACCAAGGACGTACCCCGTACGTCGTTGGTCTTTGAAAGCCCTGGAAGCGATCCTGATCGCTTCCAGCCGCTTTCATGTTATTGCAGTGATGCCTCGATATTGAGGCATCCTGCAATAACAGTTTTGAGCAGTCCGATTTAGAGAGAGCCACTCTGTGGCCCTCTCTGCATCGGCCATTGATCGCAGTGTTCGTTGGTGGGTGGGAGCTTATCCAGGGAGGTGGGTGGGCGGCGATCAATGGAGGAGGGAGGCAGGATCGCGTGTGGGGTGCGTGCCAGAACGCGCGTGCGTGCAGGGGAGCGTGCGCGCGCGCGTGCACGAGGGTGGGTGCGCGCGTGTGCGGGTGGGAACCCTACACTATGGAACAATTATAAGGACTCAGTGGGAGAGACTCAGTGGGAGAGAGGGTATAAATAAATAAAAGTAGTAATCTGGGAGAGGGTTGGGGGTTGGGGGTTGTGGGGGGGCAGCTACACTACAGAAAATAGTTGTTTTTTTTAATAAAAATAAACAAAAACTTTTTAATTTCAAACTGAGTACTGGCAGACAGCTGCCAGTACCCAATATGGCACACAATAAGGCGGGGGGGGGGTTAGAGAGCTGTTTGGGGGGGATCAGGGAGGTTGGGGGCTAAGGGGGGATCCTACATAGCAGCATATGTAAATATGCTCAAAAAAATAATAAAAAAATAAAAGATAGCTTTTATTTTAGTACTGGCAGACTTTCTGCCAGTACTTAAGATGGCGGGGACAATTGTGGGGTGGGGGAGGGAAGAGAGCTGTTTGGGAGGGATCAGGGGGTGTGATGTGTCAGGTGGGAGGCTGATCTCTACACTAAAGCTAAAATTAACCCTGCAAGCTCCCTACAAGCTACCTAATTAACCCCTTCACTGCTAGCCATAATACTTGTGTGATGCGCAGCAGCATTTAGCGGCCTTCTAATTACCAAAAAGCAACGCCAAAGCCATATATGTCTACTATTTCTGAACAAAGGGGATCCCAGAGAAGCATTTACAACAATTTGTGCCATAATTGCACAAGCTGTTTGTAAATGATTTCAGTGAGAAACCTAAAATTGTGAAAAATTTAACGTTTTTTTTAATTTGATCGCATTTGGCGGTGAAATGGTGGCATGAAATATACCAAAATTGGCCTAGATTAATACTTGAGGTTGTCTACTACACTACACTAAAGCTAAAATTATCCCTAAAAACTTCCTACATGCTCCATAATTAACCCCTTCACTGCTGGGCATAATACATGTGTAGTGCGCAGTGGCATTTAGCAGCCTTCTAATTACTAAAAAGCAACGCCAAAGCCATATATGTCTGCTATTTCTGAACAAAGGGGATCCCAGAGAAGAATTTACAACCATTTAAGCCATAATTGCACAAGCTGTTTGTAAATAATTTCAGTGAGAAACCAAAAGTTTGTGAAAAAATTAGTAAAAAAGTGAACGATTTTTTGTATTTAATCGCATTTGGCGGTGAAATGGTGGCATGAAATATACCAAAATGGGCCTAGATGAATACTTTAGGATGTCTACTAAAAAAAAATATATACATGTCAATGGATATTCAGAGATTCCTGAAAGATATTAGTGTTCTAATGTAACTAGCGCTAATTTTGAAAAATAATGGTTTGGAAATAGCAAAGTGCTACTTGTACTTATTGCCCTATAACTTACAAAAAAAGCAAAGAACATGTAAACATTGGGTATTTCTAAACTCAGGACAAAATTTAGAAACTATTTAGCATGGGTGTTTTTTGGTGGTTGTAGATGTGTAACAGATTTTGGGGGTCATAGTTAGAAAAAGTGTGTTTTTTTCAATTTTTTCCTCATATTTTATAATTTTTTTATAGTAAATTATAAGATATGATGAAAATAATGGTATCTTTAGAAAGTCCATTTAATGGCGAGAAAAACGGTATATAATATGTGTGGGTACAGTAAATGAGTAAGAGGAAAATTACAGCTAAACACAAACACCGCAGAAATGTAAAAATAGCCTTGGTCCCAAACGGACAGAAAATGGAAAAGTGCTGTGGTCATTAAGGGGTTAAATTGTTCATAGTTTGCATGAGCATGAAAATATTTTATCTTTAATATATTATAAATAAAAAAAAATATTAAAAAATTATATATATAGATATTTTTTTTTTAAATGGCGATAAAAACCTTCATAATTCTCTCTCTTTACCAAATTTGAGAGAATAACACTCACTAGCATTATTCATTCAGTTTTAGTTGTTTCTAAACTACTGTAATAATTAAAAACACGAACTAATTTAGTAAAAATATTCTTTTTTTTTTTTTTGTAGCAATTGTCAGTCAACACCCAACATCCAAATTTGTTATCCAAAAGGGTGTATGATGGAATCTTCTCTGCACAACCTAGCTAAATGTTAATTTCCCCTTTTAGAACATTTTGGTTATTGATTGTAAAGTCTTTAAAAATAACATTATAAATTTGAATGTACTAGAGAAATATTTATGACAGGCTAATACAAGTAACAGCTTTTTAAAGCATTCTAAAGATAGAAAAACAGGAAAAAATGCTTTTGATGTACAAAATATATTAGGAACAGAAAAATATATTGCACTCAGAATTATAAAACATACAGTAATATAGGTGAAATTGCATATTCAGTGTTTGATTCCACCAGTTTCAAAGCTATAGGAAGTTGACCTCTGTTTCAGCCTAGTTTCTTCAAGGTTAACAAGCCCCATGCTTCCTGGACGATAAATAATGCTATGAAAAGAATGGCTCATTTTAATTTATGTGATGCTGTATGAACAATCTAGGGCATATTTCATTTGAATAGATTATGTAGGATTATTCTTTTTACATAAAGTTTATTATGTTAACTAATTACATTTATATAAAATGTTGCTTAAAAACATATTTCTGTGAATTGTTATTCTATATTAAGCTGCTGTTTATACATGCAATACAGGTGCTAATAAGTTTAGCATACCGTCTGTTGGTTGTTTGGAATGCAGACCAAAGATAGGCTACATTGACAGATTTGTATGTCAGCCTATTGGGTGCATACTGTGAGGTCAGACTGTTTTCTTTTTTCTTTCATCCCTTGGTGAAAGAGATGTAGGTTGCAGGCATAATATATCATAATTCAGCTCATAGCAATTCTGTCAAGATAAAATATTGCTATTTTTAGTGACACAGGTTTCTGAATGTTATGTCCATAAAAAGTCATTCTAAATTCTGCACTTGTAAGCATAGGCCTATTAAAAGGGAAATTAAATAGTGCTCCTTTAGTAAAAACAAAATATGCTAAATCAAAGTAAACATAAAAAGAAACATATTGTGTAAAAAAAAAACAGCAAACAACTTGTTTTCTTGCAAAATGAGCCCACGTGGAATTAAGAGGGCTGACATGTTGGTAGCTTATGTTTAATTTTGTTCTCTTCTGAGTATGGGCAAAATTGTTTCTCTAGTATTCACTAAATAGTAAACCAGCTCATGTTACTCTAGAAGATTTGTCATCAAGCTAGAGAAATAAAAAGGTAAAATCATTTTAAAATGATAAATAATAGATATTGATATGGATTTATATTAGGTACAACCCCCTGCTTAGTGTTTTTTATTACAACTAAGAAAACAGATTGTTTTATAAAGTTTTAATGAAATTAATGTTAACCTGTGTCTTTGTTCATTCCCACATACATATATTGTAAATGTGGATGGAACAGTAAATATAGAAGCCTAAGTGTTTTCTATGCATTAATAAAGCTTAA
Source organism: Bombina bombina (assembly GCF_027579735.1). NCBI lineage: Eukaryota > Metazoa > Chordata > Amphibia > Anura > Bombinatoridae > Bombina > Bombina bombina. Next base: position 73,726,675 of record NC_069506.1, read on the forward strand.
TATATTGTAAAATATACATAGTTTTAGTTTGTTACAAAAAATACAAACATTATTTATATAAATAATAATATTAAAACATTATTAAAATCAATTTATATTTATGCTTTAGACATTATGCACTGCATTGTAAACTATCTGCATACAAAAATGAATAATTCAAGATAATTTAAAACATCCAAAACTTTACAGAACCTCATATTATATTGACCATTATTGTACAACTTAAAAGGGACCGTTTACACCAGAATTTGTATTGTTTTAAAATATAGATAATCCCTTTATTACCCATTCCCTAGTTTTGCATAACCAACACAGTTATATAAATACACTTTTTACCTCTGTGATTATCTTGTATCTAAGCCTCTGCAAACTGCCCCCTTATTTCAGTTCTTTTGACAGACATTCATTTTAGCGAATTAGAGCTGAGTCCTTGGAACTCCACGTGCATGAGCACAGTGTTATCTATATGACACACATGAACTAACACCCTCTAGCAGTGAAAAGCTGTCAAAATGCCCTGAGAGAAGAGGCAGCCTTCAAGTGCTTAGAAATTAGCACATGAACCTCCTAGGTTTAGCTTTCAACTAAGAATATCAAGAGAACAAAGCAAAATTGGTGATAAAAGTAAATTGGAAAATTGTTTAAAATAACATTCTCTATCTGAATGATGAAAGTTTATTTTGAACTAGTCTGTCCCTTTAATGCCAATAAAAAGCTTCTCAAATAACAATCCCTAAAAATTAGTTTCCCTCATATGATAATCGGCCAATGACAGTTCATTTATAAATGAAGACAATGGATAATTGTTACATTGTGGTCTACTTTGCAATGCTAATATACGTGTTATAAGATTTCATTTCCCTTTAAAACTGTCATTTTGTTATTTGAGGACACAACCCTTGTCTTTCTTTACTTTGGTTAGCTAGTGACAGGTGCATATAAGCTCCTGTAAATGTCAACCAATGACTATGCAGCATGTAGAAATGTTAGGATGCATTTCACAAATTTAATTCCAGCCTCTAATAGGGGAGTGGAAACACTTCAATTTTCAGAGTTAAATTACAGGGAAAGCATGAAAAATAAATAGTGCAAGTACATTGTATAGTGTTTTAATTATTCATAAGTGAACATATTAGGAGGAATGACATTATGGCATCTATTTATCAAGCTGTCAACCACAAATACGCTGGAATTCTGCAGCGTATTTGTGGCGAGCCTGATTCCCCTTAGTTATCAAAGCCTACAGTCCGGCAAAAGTAGAATTTTGTGACGTAACATACGATCCGCCGGTCTCAGTCCGACACAGATCGATGCTTATGTCACTACAGATGTTCCGAATGCAAATTCAGCACTATCTGACTACTTTTGCTAGTTAACAAATTTCTACCAGGTACGCTCGCCACTATTCCGGCCCAGCGTACCTGGTTTTCAATCCGCCGCCCTGGAGGCGGCGGATGCCATAGGAATCAATGGGAGTGTGAAAGCAGCGAAAGCTCATATTCGCTGCTGCCCGATATCCCATTGATTCCTATGGGAGAATAAAGTTATGTTTACACCTAACACCCTAACATGTACCCCGAGTCTAAACACCCCTAATCTGCCGCCCCCTACACCGCCGCCATATACATTATACTTATTAACCCCTAAACCGCCGCCCCTGGAGCCCACCGCCACCTACATTATACTTATTAACCCCTAATCTGCCACCCAACAAGTCCTCAACGAATCCGGCAGAAGTGGTCCTCCAGACGGGCAGAAGTCTTCATCCAGACGGCATCTTCTATCTTCATCCATCCGGCGCGGAGCGGGTCCATCTTCTATCAGCCAATCGGAATTGAAGGGACGCCATCTTGGGTGACGTCATTTAAAGGAACCTTCATTCCAGAAGAGCCGTCGGATGAAGAGGATGCTCCTCGTCGGATGTCTTGAAGATGGACCTACTCCGCGCCGGATGGATGAAGATAGAAGATGCCGTCTGGATGAAGACTTCTGCCCGTCTGGAGGACCACTTCTGCCAGATTCGTTGAGGACTTCGGCCCGGTTGGGTGAAGACTTCTCCCGGTAAGGTGATCTTCAAGGGGTTAGTGTTAGTTTTTTTTAAGGGGGTATTGGGTGGGTTTTAGAGTAGGGTTGGTTGTGTGAGTGGTGGGTTTTAATGTTGGGGGGATTTGTAATTTTTTTTACAGGTAAAAGAGCTGATTACTTTGGGGCAATGCCCCGCAAAAGGCCCTTTTAAGGGCTATTTGTAATTTAGTGTAGGGTAGGGCTTTTTTATTTTGGGGGGGGGGGCTTTTTATTTTGGGGGGGGGCTTTTTATTTTGTTAGGGGGATTCGATTAGGTGTAATTAGTTTAAAAATCTTGTAATTTGTTTATTATTTTCTGTAATTTAGTGTTTTTGTTTTGTACTTTAGATAATTTTATTTAATTGTATTTAATTTAGGGAATTTATTTAATTGTAGTGTAGTGTTAGGTGTAACTGTAACTTAGGTTAGGTTTCATTTTACAGGTACTTTTGTATTTATTTTAGCTAGGTAGTTATTAAATAGCTAATAACTATTTAGTAATTATTCTACCTAGTTAAAAAAAATAAACAAACTTGCCTGTAAAATAAAAATCAACCCTAAGATAGATACAATGTAACTATTAGTTATATTGTAGCTAGCTTAGGGTTTATTTTATAGGTCAGCATTTAGTTTTAAATAGGAATTATTTATTTAATTATAGGAATTTTATTTAGATTTATTTAAATTATATTTAAGTTAGGGGGGTTAGGGTTAGACTTAGGTTTAGGGGTTAATAAATTTAATATAGTGGCGGCGACATTGGGGACGGCAGATTAGGGGTTAATAAGTATAATGTAGGTGGCGGTGGGCTCCAGGTGCGGCGGTTTAGGGGTTAAACACTTTATTTAGTTGCGGGGGGGTCCGGGAGCGGTGGTATAGGGGTTAAACAGTTTAGTATAGTGTGGGTGTTTAGTGACAGTATACCAATAAAGCTGGGAAAAAGCCGAAGAGCAGCGAGATCCATGACTGTCAGTTAACAACAGTCCACTGCTCATCGCCCCGTACTTGGTGCGCAGCTTTTTGACAGCTTTTTTGGTAACTTTGGAGAACGTATTCAGGTCCGCGGCAGCGATGTTAGGCGATCTTAGGCGAGCGTATTGGTGCCGTCGAATGCAAGTAAATTGACGGCTTGATAAGTAGATGCCTATGTGTTGAAGCTCCCTTTAAGGTGACTGTTCTTGTTTAAAGGACAATTTATTTTTAAAGATCATTAATTTCTAAACTATATTATTATTAACATAGACTATATAATCTTGTGCCTGAATGGTATATTTTGCTGATGTGTAACACAGGGTTTTTAATTAATATATTAAAGATCTTTTGATTTCTCTGTATGACAGGGATTGATTTTAACTACTCAAAAGAAAACATACATTCGAATATAAAGCTGTGTGGAAACTTGAAAGGACATGAAAGTTAAAATGAAACTGAGGGTTCAGAGAGAGCATTCAATTATAAGAGAGTTTTAATTTTACTTCCATTATCAAATTAACTTTATTTTCTTGGTATCCTTTGTTGCAAAGCATCAGGAGTAGCGGTGCACTACTGGGAGATGGTGATTGGTGGATACACATGTGTCTTCCCATTTTTTCACCAGAGGTACTCAGCTAACTCCCAGTAATGTATTGTTGCGCTGGAGCTCACTTTATGTTAACCCCTTCACTACAAGGAATTTCAGAGAAAACCTTGCCCAAAATACAGTAGAATGTTTTGTATTTTTTCTTTCACTCCATTTAACCCTTTAAGGACACAGCTTCAGTTTGCTCAATTGTTTTATGACGGAAAAATTCCATCATTGGTCCGTAAGAGGTTAATCTTTTTTTTTTTTTTTTTTAGTAGACAACCCAAGGTATTATGGTAGGCCCATTTTGGTATTTTGCAACCAAATGCGATCATATTAAAATAATTGTTAACTTTTTCACAAACCTTGGGTTTCTCACTGAAATTATTTGCATACAACTTGTGCAGTTATAACACAAAAGATTCTCTGAGATCCCCTTTGCTTTTTGGTGATTATAAGGCCTCTTATAGCAGCTGTGCACCACACTTCAAATATTCCAGGCAGTGAAGGGTTAATTACTTAGCTAGGGTAATATTATTATAGTGTAGGTATTACCCTCCCACTTGACACCTCCCACCAAACTGATCCCTCCCAAACAGCTCTCTTCCCTCTCCCCCCTAACAGATCATCGCTACCTTATAGGTGCTGTCAGCCAATCTGCCAGTCTGCAGTTTTAGGGATTTTTTTATATTTTTTTAATTATTATTTTTTTTTTTATTGTAGGTAATCCTCCGCAAACCTCTCACCTCCCTGATACTTCCAAAACAACTCTCTAACCCTCCCCACTATAACTAGTAGTAGCCATTTTATTTGACAGTTTTCTGTCAGTTTGTAGCAATTTTATTTTTTAAATTATCAATAATAAAAACAAAAATCCCCCTTCAAGCGATTGTTAATTGTGACCACCTCCACCCTGTTCTGTAATGTAGTGGACCACCCCTCCTCCTCAAATAGTGTTCTGTATTGTAGGGAACCATGCCCTTTCATCACTCTATCCCCCCTCCCACAATGCAATGCCCACCTGCCTCCCTCCTCCTCTTCAACACCACCAACAGCATCACCACAAGCCAATATAGATAGTGAAGGCAGATACAATAAATTGTAGCTTGCCAGCCCCAGCTGCTGTGACCTATTAGGAAATCTCCTGGTGTCCTGGTTTGTCAATCCAGCCTTGTTTGTTAAACAACTATGCTTTGTTTTAGAGTCCTGATATACACCCCTTGTTTATCTTACTTTCCTTGTGGTGGCCAATTAGGTATAGATATAAACAAGTTCCTGCACATATTAACCAATCATTGTGCCGAATTTCAGGGTTCAGCATTTCACAGAATTTACTCCAGCCTCTGGGGGGAGTAGCAGAAACACTACTATTATCAGACATAAATTACAGTAAATGCAGAGAAAATAAATCATGCAAGTGCATTTGAAAATTAAATTATGAACAATTAAACATTTTATGGCAAATTATTTTTTAATGTATTGTTCCTTTAATGGCATAGAAAATGTATATAAACACCAGCAAATAAATCATATTTGTTAAGTTTTGCATGATAAAAGACCAAGATAAAGCAATTTAAACAGATAGTCATACTACTAGGAAACATAATTCTGATATTCAATTCTCACAAGGACAATGAACTAAGAGTATGGTACAGGCCGAAACGCGTTAGTAATGAACCCTATTACATTCATAGATTTGTTATGTTACTGTCACATTTTAAACATATTTAATAAAGTTTGTTTTTAAGAATCACTGATGCTCCTTACTGCTCATGTCATTGCTTGTAAAGATTAATTAGGAAGATACCCACAGCTATGTGAGTAGACATGCCTACGCAATCATTAAAAAAATATTAGACAGTTACTAAGTACAGGATCACATGTTCAATTAAAATAAACATTTTAAAATACCCCAATAATGATAATGCATTGTATTACTTTATAGTACACCTAATTTGAACCCTTTGGTTGAATGTCAATTTTTTTTTGTACATATTATTTACAGAGAAAACCTTAGCCTTGAATAAACTTTGATATAACATGCATAATTTGTAATGAAACAGTATCTTTCCTTACAATTTTACAATTTAGCATTGCAATGAATACAAAGCTACAAAGAGGAAAAAAAATAGTTTTAAACATTTAGATTTTATATAAAAAAGTATAAGCTACAGTAGTAACAATTTAACCTACTGCCAAGGGGCAACGCTATACTGCTCTGGAGAACAAAAAAATAGATAACATTTTATTTTAAGGTTTTATTATTTTTCATTATCCTTATATTTTCTCAGATGCTGAGGTCAATTTCTTCATTGCTCGCTTTAAACATGAAAAGACAATGAATCAATGACCTATTGTATCTGATTTACTGGTACTATCTGCAGATCACTAGAATATTTTACTAAAAATCTATAGACAACTCAAGTATCCAAACTTCACTGACATATAGCATATCACAGCAGAAAGCAAACGGAGACTAGATCAAGTCTGGAGGGTAGCTCTGACTTCAAGAATCACTTAACACAGTAACATAGGACTTAATATGGAACAGGCCATAAAGATTTCCCGATCTGCGAATCGCCCCCCTTTACTAAAAAAAGCTAGGAGCTGCAGCTATGCCGATACACAAAATAATTGCTTACGAACCAATACATATTTTCAGGGACCCCCAGGCTAGATACATTATCCTCATTTGTAGCCTAGACCACATAACCTATTCCTTGATATCAATCTATCTCCCGAATGCCCTTCAGCTGCATACCTAAAAAATATTTTATGCAAAGTGGACCAAGTTAAGCAGGGCAGGCTGATTTTGGCAGGTGATTTTAACATGGTTTTGGATGGTAAAATCTATAGGAAATCTAAACCCTCTAAGAAGACCACCTCATCTGACCCTACAAGTCTTAAATTCAGAACCCTAATGGCACAGTATGGCTACTATGATATTTGGAGGTCCTTTCACTCTTTAGACAATGACTTTACCCACTTATCCCACCCTCATAACACATATTCTAGATTGGATTACCTATTTTGTCATTCCAATACCCTAGACATAGTCCAGTCCACAAACATTTTAATCTGTCCATGGTCCGACCCTGATCAAGTCACATTAGACCTACTATCTGTAAACACAGTAAGGCCCAAATCTACCTGGCAGCTACCCCACCATATTTTGTCGGACATACCCTTCAGAGAGGAACTAAGAACTGAGTTGCAGTTTATTATACAAGCTAATGACAACCCCCAAATCCGAGATGATATCATTTGCGGTGCATTAAAGACTGCCTCCAGAGGTCTTATTATAAGAAAACAGGCCTTTTTAAAGAAACAAGCAGGTCTTTCACTCTCCCAAGCCCACTGTAAATTACGAGACCTCGAGCACCAACACCGCACTTCTAACTCTTCGGATTTGAGTGATTAAATCATGGCCCTTAAATGACAAATCTGTCAAATAGAATTCAAGAGAACCCAATCGCATCTATTTAAACTACAGCAACTCTTCTACTCGAAGAGTAACATAGTGGACACCATGTTAGCGAATAGATTGAGACAGCGTATTGGGTCCTCACGAATACATGCCCTAAAACAGGGTGACCAGATATATAGACACCATATATAGACGCCCAGCCCAGATTGGCCAAAAACTTGGTGAATATTACTCTGCCTTGTATAACATGCACAAACACGAACCCATAAAACCAGCGCCACCTGAGGTTATTAACTCCTTCCTACATTCTCTGAAATTACCGTCTCTTAGCGAGGTTCAGAAAGAAGCTTTAGTAAGCCCCTTTTCCATCCAAGAAATTAAACACATAATTAAAAAAAATTAAAACCTTTCAAAGCTCCATGCCCAGGTGGCTTCTCTGCAGTCTTCTATAAGACATACTTCCATGAAATCTCCCCCCTTTTGCTTTGATTCTTTAACCTGGCAAGTGAAGAAGGGAGGTGTCGCTCAGCTCAGCTCAGCTGCTGATCGCTTCCTTTTCTCTTTGACAGCGCGGTAGCGCTTTCTTGGTTGCTATGCAACCCTGTTCCCCTCGGCCCCTTCTGCTGACGTCATTGGGCCTTCTTATTCTGGCGTCTCCTCACCTCGGGGCCTGTTTGTTCTATTCCTGGCTTGTAAGTAACTTTTGGATTACTTGTTTGAATCAAGTATTGCTGGCTTGTTTAACTCCTAACCCGCTTAAACCTTCCTGCCTGATTCCTGTTATCTGGACTATTGCTTGTTTGGACATTTCTCTGTTTAACCTCATACTGCCTGGATTATACGTTGCTGGACTTTGCTTGTTTGACCATTCTACTGTTTAACCCCAAACTGCCTGATTACACGTTGCTGGAACTTTGCTTGTTTGACCATTCTACTGTTTAACCCCAAACTGCCTGATTTCATGCTGCTGGAACTTTGCTTGCTAGACCATTCTACTGTTTAACCCCAAACTGTCTGATTACTCATTGCAGGACTTTGCTTGTTTGACAAATCCTTCTGGTTAACCCCTGCCTGCCTGATTCCTTGTTACCGGTTATTGTTTGATTACTCTTTTGGTTTACCCTAACTACCTGAAGTTCTTCTCCTGACCCTGCTGTGCCATCTTCCATTTAATTTCTGTGAGTATACTATTGCAGCTGTCGCAGGGTCAGGTCCTGGAATATACTCACAGTGCTAGAGTGTTATTCTAACTTCATTTTAGCATTTGGGTCTAACTCTGGACTTAAACTATCCTGACATTACAAACAGGCCATAAAATGGACCCTGGTGAGTTATCCAGAGCTGTGGCTCTACAGGGACAGCTTCTTGGAACCCACTCTGCACACCTACAATCCCTGGATTCTAAATTGGATCAAATTACTGCTCTTTTACATAATCTCTCTCCTTCTCAAGTTTTTGCAACTCCTGTAGTTCCTGCGGCCAGTTCTAACCTTGAATTTAATCCGCCACAACCTGCAGAACAGTTTATTCCTAGAATTCCACTACCGGATAAATATGACGGCAGTCCTGAAGACTGTCGAGGATTTCTAAATCAGTGCCGCCTTCACTTCAGAAATAATCCTCAGATGTTTGTTTCCTCTTCCTCCAAGATCACCTTTTTAATTTCTCTTATGAAGGGTAAAGCTTTGGCTTGGGTTTCTCCACTGCTGGAGAAGGATGATCCTTTGCTCCATGATATTGACACTTTTGTATCCATATTTTCTTCTGTGTTTGATAAACCTGGTAGATCAGCAGCTGCTGAAGCAGGACTTTTAGATCTAAGACAGGGGTGTCTTTCTGTAGCACAATACGCTATAGAATTCCGGACTTTAGCTGCTGAAACTATGTGGAATCATGGGGCCTTGCGTGCAGCATTTTGTAAAGGTCTTTGTGATCGTTTGAAAGATGAATTGGTTTATAGGGATCTTCCTGATTCTCTAGAAGAACTTATTAACTTATGTATCAAGCTAGATGCTCGTTACTCTGAGCGTCTCCATGAACGTGACCGTAACAGAAGATCCTTTATCAGATCTTCTTTCCGTCCAATGCCTCATTCACCAAACCTGCTTCATCCAAATACTTCTATCTCTGAGTCAAGTGAACCCATGGAGGTTGGTGCAATTAAATTATCCGAAGCTGAACGTCTCAGAAGGCGTAATTTGGGACTATGTCTTTACTGTGGTATTAAGGGGCATATGTTAAAAGATTGTCCAACTCGTCCAGTAAAAGCCAGGGCTTAACTCCAGAAAGAGGGACTGAGTTAAGCCTAAGATCTTTTTCTACCCTCAATCCCAAGCTGTTTGTTCCAGTCACTATCCGTTTTGGCAACACCAAGTTTCAGGCTCAAGCACTCATCGATTCTGGAGCTGCAGGAATGTTTATGGATTCGGACTTTGTCAATGCTTTTCATATTCCTTTGCGTTCCAAGAGTCAAGTAGTTAAGGTCACTACTGTCAGTGGTCAACCCTTAGGTTCTGGTTTCATTCAATACTCTACGATACCACTTCTTATGTCTGTAGGAGTACTTCATTCTGAATCCATTTGTTTTGACATAATCTCTTCCCCACAGTTTCCTCTCATTTTGGGACTCCCTTGGCTTCAATTACATGATCCAGTTTTTTCATGGTCTAAAGGAGAACTTGTTGCTTGGGGATCTTCTTGTTTCAAACAGTGTCTTCAAAGTACTCCCAAAATTTCTAGTACAGTTGTGGCAGCTTTGGACATTCCTGATTCTTTGCCTGGACATTATCATTCTTTCTGTGATGTCTTCTCTAAAAAGGATGCTGAAGTATTACCTCCACACCGGACTTTTGATTGTCCCATTGACCTATTACCAGGAGCTCCTCTACCTAAGGGTAAAACATACCCACTTTCTCATCAAGAAAATGTTTCACTTGAGGAATATATCAAGGATAATTTGGCCCAAGGTTTTATCCACCCTTCTTCTTCTCCAGTAGGAGCAGGTTTTTTCTTTGTGGAAAAAAAAGATGGAGGCCTTCGTCCTTGCATTGACTATCGAGCTCTTAATGAAATAACAATCAAGAATTGTTATCCACTCCCTCTCATTCCCGAATTATTTGACCGTCTCCAGGGTGCTTCCATCTTTACCAAATTGGATCTTCGTGGGGCATGTAATTTGGTCAGAATGCGTAAAGGGGACGAGTGGAAAACTGCCTTCAACACCCGGTTTGGGCATTATGAATATTTAGTTATGCCTTTTGGGTTATGCAATGCCCCTGCAGTTTTTCAACATTTTGTTAATGAAATATTCAGAGACTATCTTAATCAATTCGTTATTATCTATCTTGATGACATTTTGATGTATTCCCGGACTTTCCAAGATCACGTTCATCATGTTACACTAGTACTCCAGAGATTACGTGAAAATTCTCTCTTTGCCAAGATTGAAAAGTGCTCTTTTCATCAAGAATCTATTCCTTTCCTGGGTTACATTATTTCCCCGTCTGGATTCAAGATGGATTCTGACAAACTGTCAGCAATTATTGATTGGCCTAGACCTACTTCCTTAAAATCTCTTCAAAGGTTCCTGGGGTTTGCCAATTACTATCATAAGTTCATAAAAGACTTTGCTAACATCTCAGCACCCCTTACTGCTCTTACTAAGAAGGGTCAGGATTGCAAGCATTGGTCTGATAAAGCCTTACAGGCATTTGAATCTCTGAAGTCTGCATTTACTTCTGCTCCCGTTCTTTGCCATCCTGTTCCGAGTCTCCAATTCATCCTTGAAGTGGATGCTTCTCTGATCGCTGCTGGGGCAGTACTATCTCAGCGAAATCCTGTTTCTAGCAAGATCCTTCCTGTGGGATTTTTCTCCAAGAAGTTCAATACTTCTGAACTGAATTATGACGTCGGTAACAAGGAACTATTAGCTATTAAAATGGCTTTGGAAGAATGGAGACATCTGCTTGAAGGCACGGTTCAACCATTTCTTATTCTCACGGATCATAAAAATCTTCTGTATCTTCATACTGCCAAACGCCTCAACTCACGTCAAGCCCGATGGGCTCTCTTCTTCTCCAAATTTAATTTTGTCCTCTCTTATATTCCTGGTTCTAAGAATACGAAAGCAGACGCTTTATCTAGACAGTTTCTAGCCTCTGATTCTACATTTTTGGATTCTGAACCCATTCTCCGTCCTGCTAAAGTTCTAGCTCAGTTGTCTACTTTTCCTTTCCAAGCATTACAGTCTGTTCAAGCTTCTGTTCCTTCATCCTTTAACATACCTCCTGGGATCTTATTTGTACCTACTGAATTCCGCCTAAAACTTCTCCGTTGGGCTCATGATAATGTTCTATCTGGACATCCAGGAGTACGTAATACTTTATGGAGACTCAAACAACATGTCTGGTGGCCTTCCATGGGCAAAGATGTCAAGGATTATGTCGCAGCTTGTCATTCCTGTACCTCTAATAAACAGTCTTCATCTTTACCTCTTGGTCTCTTACAACCTCTGCCTGTTCCATATTATCCCTGGTCTCATGTTTCCATGGACTTTATTACAGATCTTCCTAATTCTGCCGGAAACAAGACCATATGGGTTGTGGTAGACAGGTTTTCCAAAGCAGCTCATTTTGTTCCATTACCTGGATTACCATCGGCCCAGAAACTTGCTGAATTGTTTATTCTTCATATCACCAGATTACATGGTTTTCCTTTGGACATTGTTTCTGATCGAGGAGTTCAATTTGTCTCAAGATTTTGGAAATCTCTGTGCAAACAGTTTGGAGTTACCATATCTCTTTCTACCGCTCATCATCCTCAGTCCAACGGTCAAACTGAGCGCGTAAATCAATCTCTTGAATCCTATCTCAGGCACTATGTTAATCATCAGCACTCCAATTGGTCTCAACTTCTTCCCTTAGCTGAACTTGCTTACAATTCCCGTTTCAATTCTTCTTTACAGGCTTCTCCTTTTAAGGCAGCCTATGGATTTGTGCCTAGAACTTTTCCTATGTCTTCGGGAGGTTCCGGAGTCCCTGGAGCAGATCGTACAGTGAGAAATCTTTGTAAACACTGGAAGAAGATTCGGGAAATTCTTCTTCTCTCTTCTCAGAAGTATAAACGATTTGCTGATCGCAGACGCCGGAAGGCACCCTCTTTTCGGACTGGAGACAAGGTTTGGATTTCCACCAGATTCATTTGACTCAAACAACCTTGTGCTAAATTGGGTCCTAAATACATTGGACCATTCAGGATTGTTTCCAAGGTATGTTCCACTGCCTACAGGGTGGCTTTACCAGACAACTTGAAGATTCACCCTTTCTTTCACGTATCTCTTCTGAAACCGGCAGTCTCTAACCGGTTTTCCACCAAATGTAAGGTTCCCTCTCCGTTCCTTGTGGATGGTACTTCTGAATTTGAGATCAGTCACATTCTTGATTCCAGATTACGGGGTACCCGTCTATATTATTTGGTCCACTGGAAGGGATATCCCATCACTGAACGTTCTTGGGAACCTGCTTCTCATGTCCGTGCTTCTGCTTTGATCAAACAGTTCCACACTCAGAATCCCTCTAAGCCTGTTCGTGTCCCCCGGAGGGGTCCTTGAGGAGGGGGCACTGTCGCGATCGCTCAGCTGCTGATCGCTTCCTTTTCTCTTTGACAGCTCGGTAGCGCTTTCTTGGTTGCTATGCAACCCTGTTACCCTCGGCCCCTTCTGCTGACGTCATTGGGCCTTCTTATTCCGGCGTCTCCTCACCTCGGGGCCTGTTTGTTCTATTCCTGGCTTGTAAGTAACTTTTGGATTACTTGTTTGAATCAAGTATTGCTGGCTTGTTTAACTCCTAACCCGCTTAACCCTTCCTGCCTGATTCCTGTTATCTGGACTATTGCTTGTTTGGACATTTCTCTGTTTAACCTCATACTGCCTGGATTATACGTTGCTGGACTTTGCTTGTTTGACCATTCTACTGTTTAACCCCAAACTGCCTGATTACACGTTGCTGGACTTTGCTTGTCTGACCATTCTACTGTTTAACCCCAATCTGCCTGATTACACGCTGCTGGAACTTTGCTTGTTTGACCATTCTACTGTTTAACCCCAAACTGCCTGATTTCACGCTGCTGGAACTTTGCTTGCTAGACCATTCTACTGTTTAACCCCAAACTGTCTGATTACTCATTGCTGGACTTTGCTTGTTTGACAAATCCTTCTGGTTAACCCCTGCCTGCCTGATTCCTTGTTACCGGTTATTGCTTGATGGATTACTCTTTTGGTTTACCCTAACTACCTGAAGTTCTTCTCCTGACCCTGCTGTGCCATCTTCCAGTTAATTTCTGTGAGTATACTATTGCAGCTGTCGCAGGGTCAGATCCTGGAATATACTCACAGTGCTAGAGTGTTATTCTAACTTCATTTTAGCATTTGGGTCTAACTCTGGACTTAACCTATCCTGACAGGAGGTTTCAGAAAGAGTTCCTTTATGCCTCAATCATAACCAGCCCCAAGCCAGATAAAGACCCCTCATGCTGCTCAAATTACAGACCTATCTCATTAATGTAGATGTTAAAATATATTCAAAGATTTTAGCGAACAGAATCTCAACATTACTCCCAGACCTCATTGATTTTGACGAAGTAGGATTTATTCCTGGTAGGGAGGGCCCAGATAATACCAGACGGCTGCTGAACATCCTTTTTGAATCTAAAAGAATGAATAAGCCCTTGTCAGTCATCTCCTTAGATGCCGAGAAGGCATCTGACCGGTTTAGATGGGACTACCTTTGGAGGGTCCTAGAAACATTCCAATTTCCTGAACACATGGTGTTGGCCATTAAAGCTCTATACTCCTTGCCTACGGCATCTGTTCAAGGCTTGGGATTTATTTCCCCATTTTCCCATATTCAACAGTACTCAACAGGGCTGTCCTCTGTCCACTTTACTCTAGCGATAGAGCCTCTGGCTGCACAAATTAGGAAAGTTAATGAAATTGAGGGAATCATACTACATGGTACGGTACACAAAGTTGTGTTGTTCGCAGACGACATTACGATATTTTCCACTAAACCCCAACAGACGATTCCTAAACTCCTTGAAATATTAGAGACATTTAGTAGCCTCTCTTACTACAAACTAAATTATAGCAAAACTGAAGTATTCTCTAGAAGGCTCTCGGCAGACCTATCTAAATACCTCCAAGATAAATTTAACGTTACAGTCAAAGACACCTACTTTACCCATTTAGGGATTAAGCTCACAAATGATATTCACCAAATTATAAGTGCAAATTATCAGCCCTTGATCTCGGAGTTTAGGAGCCTCACGCAAAAATGGCATTCTAAATCGGTCTCCTGGCTGGGACGCATTGTAGCTCTTAAAATGAGTTATCTTCCCAAATTAACCTACTTATTCAGGTGCCTTACACTGAAAGTACCTAAACAAATTTTATTGCAGTTCCAAAGTGGATGCACTAGATACATATGGCAGGGCAAGCCTCCGAGTATAGCTCAGAAAATTTTACAGTACCCTAGGCTACATGGAGGGGTTGCTTCCCCATCCATAGTTAGATGCTCACCCATGTTTCTCAATGGGGGTCAAATACCCCAAAAGTAAATGGAGCAAAATTGAGCAAACCTTGTTACCCTTCAATATTCATCTACGTGACCTTATATGGGTCCCGCCATACTGTCGCAAGAATTTGTCTATTAATAACTCTATAGTTAGAGAATGTCTTTCTTCCTGGGATCAGATTAGGCACTATAAATCAGTAGCCCCCCACCCCTCCCCCATTACTGCTGTCTCAGGTCTTCTCATGGGCCTCCCAATTCTCACCCTGGGACATGGGCATGATTGGGATTTGACAGAGTCTCAGACTTAAGGTCCTCTTCATCATAGGGTCACTTTGTTACTCTAGACCAAATCAGGGAGTCTGCACCTATTCCCCCTTTTCTGGTATTTGAATACTCTTGTGTAATTAGCCTACTCTCCAGTTGGGGGTTTAAGCCTTCGCCTCCCCACCAGCTAACACTCTGGGAATCCAGGTGGCAACAGGGATATTGTCTGGGTAAACCCTTGTCAATCCACTATAATTTAATGGAGGGAGCGTCGCCCCTTTATAAAAGCACAACATATTATGAAATGGGAACAGAAGCTGAACATATCTATTCCCACCCTGGTTTGGCAACACACACTCTTATTGACCAATAATCCACTGCATAACCTTATACGAGACATTCTTTAAACTACTCACACACTGGTGCTATGTTCCAACAAGATTAGCTACTCTGTTCCCTAATGCCTCTCCTAAATGCTGGAGAAACTGTGACCTCATTGGGGATATAACGCATGTATGGTGGAGCTGCCCGAAACTCAAGCCTCTGTGGGCCACCTGTTTCACCACTTTATCCAGTCTGGGGATTCTCCTCCCCAAGAGACAGGAAGTAGCTTTGCTTCATTTGGGCTCCTGCAGATTACCTAGGCACCTATGATGCTTGTGCATTTACCTTTTTTCAGCTATCAAATTTTCAATCGCCAGAGCTTGGAAAACAGTAAACCCCCCCCCCCCCCTCCTGGCCAGAAATAGTTAAGGTGATGGCATACATCTACTCCATGGAAAAGAATGTGTTTTGCTCCCTACAACAGTCTGACCATTTTGAATTAGTTTGGGCTGATTGGAAAGCTATATTCAACACTCAGTGGCTCCCTACTCTAGATACATAGTGAGGCTTCTCACACTCCCCACCTGATCCTTCCCTCTTTCTGCCGTACTCCTGTCCCCACAAATCCACCCTGCCACAAATTTACACCACGCTTTCCTGGTATAGCATGTCCAGACTTTCCCCACTCCCCAACCCCTCTTACTGGTATAATGTGCATTATTTACCAAATCATGACCTCATTCCTTTACTGTATTGATATTTGTGAGTACTGAGTGTAATGACTGCTTTTTGCACAATTTTTCTGTGTGTTAACATAATTTGTACACTGTTGTATCTTTTACTTGGAAAATCAATAAAGAAATATAAAAAACAAAACAAAAAGAAAACAACCAACATTAGACAGTTTCTAAGTACAGGATCACATGTTTAATTAAAATATAAACATTTTAAAATACAGTTGCAAATTGAGCTAAAATAATAATAATGCATTTTACTACTTTATAGTACACCCTTATTTTACCCTTTGGTTGAATGTCAATTTAGATTTATTTTTTTTTGGTACATATTATTTACAGAAAAAAACCTTTAACATTGAATACCCTTTGATATAACATACATCATTTGCAATGGAACAGAATTTTTCCTTAAAATTTTACAATTTAGCATTGCAATACGTCTGATGCTACAAAGGGGAAAAAATGGCTTTAAAACATTTAGATTTTATATAAAGATATAAACTACAGTAGCTAGTATAATAATTTAACCTGCTGCCAAGGGGCAACAATATACTGCTCTGAAGAACAAAAAAATAGATAACATTTTATTTTAAGGTTTTATTATTTTCCATTGTCCTTATATTTTCTCAGATGCTCAGGTCAATTTCTCCATCGCTGGCCTTATACACAAAAAGACAATGAATCAATGACCTATTGTATCTGATTTACTGGTACTATCTGCAGATCACTAGAATATTTTACTGAAAATCTATAGACACCTCTAGTATCTAAACTGCACTGACCCATAGCATATCACAGCAGAAAGCAAAAGGAGACTAGATCAAGTCTGGAGGGTAGCTCTGACTTCAAGAATCACTTAACACAGTAACATAGGACTTAACAATTGAACAGGTCATAAAAGCCTCAGGATAGAAGAAATATTTTAGATCAGAAAAGGAGAAGTAAAAATTAAGTAATTTAAAAAAAAGAGGGAATCTATAACATATTTAAAGAGACAGTCAACTCCAAAATGTTTAATGTTTAATAAGCTAGATAATCCCTTTATTAACTATTACCCAGTTTAGTCAACATGGTTATGTTAATATACTTTTCTACCTCTGATTGCCTCTTGACAGCCCCCTGATAACATTAATGTTATCTAGTGACTTGCATTTTAGCTAATTAGTACAGTGTCATGCACAACTCCACAGGAGAGAGCACAATGTTATTTATATAGCCCACATGAATTAGCAGTCTTTTGTTGTGAAAAGTTAATTAAAAAAGTATGTGATAAGAGGCTGTCTGTAGTGGTTTAAAAACAGTCAGACATTTAGAGATTTAAATGTTATAAAGGGGTTGTGCAAAGCTGGGAAATGGATAATAAAGGCATTATCTTTTTAAATAATAACAATTTGGGTGTTGACTGTCCCTTTAACTATGTCTGTTGCAATGAACAAACAGAATTACAAAGCATAAAACACATCAAAAAGGCAGTCTCAGATTTGTCGCTACATCTAAGAATATATGTTAATTGTTAGAATAAATATATTTGGATGAAAACAAATTACTTGAAATCTAAGATATATGCATGGCTAAGTAAAATTATTATAGAGGTGTTGCTGGGGAAACAGTGTGACACAACAGCGCCAATGATAGAAAAGGGGGGGTGTAAAGTTGTCTGTTTAAAATCTATGAAGCTCTTGTTTAAAAATAAATAAATACATTTTTAGAGCATTTTATTATTATTATAGTGTTCCAGATGCCTACCTAGGTATCTCTTCAAAACAGAATATCACAGGAATGAAGCAAATTTGATAATAGAAGTAAATTGGAAACCCTTTCTAAAATGGTATGCTCCGTCTGAAACACAAAATACATTTTTTGCGTTTCATAGCCCTTTAAAAATGCAGTTAAAGTTGTACACCTAGGGCACCCCCTATTTAGCTGCTGAAGAGAAAACCGCTAGCAATTGGAACATATTCATGTATACAGTAAAAAGGAAGGTTATGGGATGCGCTAGGAAATCCCTAAGCTAAAGGGTTAAAATACTGGCCTCAACCTCAGTATAATAGAATATCTGTGTATACTTCTCTATCAAAAGGTGAAAGTGATCCATCGATTGCTGCCATAGAGCAGTTTGCCCATATATACTGTAACGCAAAGTTGTTTTTATTATCATGCACGGTTACTTTTTCAAACATAAGTGAGTGACTTAACCCTTTCCAGCTGGGACTTATTTGTCTTAATTGGAACAAAGTTCCGATGTAAACAAATAAGTCCAAATTGAAAGCATGCGATCGCGTGATTTCAATGATGGGATCAGCTGGGGGGGGGGGGGGAGCGCCTATGACTCTAGGCACGCCCTCCAGCCCGCAATCCCATTTTAAAAGCTATTATGGCTTCAGTGCAGCCAAACGGCTAGCACGTTCCATGCCGTCCTAGCGGCGGTAAAGCCCAGCGCAGTTAGGACGGCATGTAATGTCCTAACGGCGGGAAGGGGTTAATCAGTAGTATAACGCTACCTTTGACAACACTCTGCTTTCAGATAAAAACGAGTACGTTTCAAACTACGTTTATATCCAAATTATTGTAAAGGGAGACGTCCCTGAAATATAAACAATTTTAATCATTGTCTTCTATTGAGTCTTTTTAAATGTATTTTGATTAAAAAAAAAAGTATAATTTCTGATAGATTAATTTATATGTATTTAGGATTCAATTGGTGACCACATATTATTGTTTATTGTCTATCTACTAGTGTATCCATTCTCTAGCTTTTTAAGCGCAGAGGATTAAACCCCCTTGTATGCATATTCATGTATGCCTGATCATGATTGGCTCAGCAACTGAATTCTAATTTGGAGTAGCGCAGCTTTTACTATGCACTGTACTTAACTTCTTTGCATGGGTTAAATACATAGTATTAGAAACAAATGTGTTTAAAAACAAAATGCTGTAACAAAAATAACTAGAATGTACCTTTAACTGTGACACTAGCCTTAAAGGTACAGCCTACTTGAATTTTTTTATTGTTTAAAAAGATAAATACCTTCATTACCAATTCCCCAGTTTTGCATAACCAACACTGTTATATTAAAGGGACAGGAAACCCCAATTTTGTATTTCATGATTTAGAAAGACTATAGTAACCCCTGACACGTGTTTCGCTCACACTTCCTCTGGGGAACGCAAACCCTCTGAGGAAACGTGAGCGAAACACGTGTCAGGGGTCTGGCTTCAGGGAGTTCATACTCTCATTTTTTAACCGCTAACTCCCTTTGATAATTGTTGATTGCCAATAGCTTGAAAATGTGTTATATATTCTGAGATCAGACCTTATGCTAGGATAGTGAAACAAGTCAGTTAAATGTTAATGTAGCCCCCGCTATAGAAGGGGCTTAAGCAGACAGAATCTATTACACTGTACAGCTGTGCTAAAGTTAACTGTGCAAACAAGGACTTTATAATTACAGATGGAGTATTAACTAGATAGCTTTAATCTCATAATCTGACATCCCACATATTAACAGGTCCTCTTGTTACAGCAATATTTCTAAATTTATTAATAACCGGCTACAAAAGATATTGTTTGTATCTGACTTCTTGATATTATACAAATAAAGTACAATGCTTCACATCTAGATACATGATTCTCAGAGGTATTATTCACACACCTATGCTATATATTGATATCTAGAGAGTTTAAGTGTTTTTAAACGTGTATGATTGAATAGTTAAACCAATAAAGATAAAATATAAATTATGATTAAAAATCTTTCCTGTACTATTCAGTGAGAATTTTCCCTATATAATTGTAGGGGTAAAGCACTCTTTTTTCTATGATTTAGGAAGAGCATGCAATTTTAAACAACTTTATAATTTACTTCTATTATCTATTTTTCTCCGTTCTCTTGATATCCTATTAAAGGGACACTGAACCCAATTTTTTTCTTTTGTGATTCAGATAGAGCATGACATTTTAAGCTACTTTCTAATGTACTCCTATTATCAAATGTTCTTTATTCTCTTGGTATCTTTATTTGAAATGCAAGAATGTAAGTTTAGATGCCGGCCCATTTTTGGTGAACAACCTAGGTTGTCCTTGCTGATTGGTGGATAAATTCATCCACCAATCAAAAACTGCTGTCGAGAGTTCTGAACCACGAAAAAAGCTTAGATGCCTTTTTCATATAATGATAGCAAGAGAACGATGAAACAATGATAATAGGAGTAAATTAGAAAGTTGCTTAAAATTGCATGCTCTATCTGAATCACGAAAGAAATTTTTTGGGTTCAGTGTCCCTTTAAGCATATCTAGATAGGCTTAGTAGCTGCTGATTAGTGGCTGTACATAGATGCCTCATGTGATTGGCTCACCCATGTGCATTGCTATTTCTTCAGCAAAGGATATCTAAGGAATTACGCAAATTAGATAATAGAAGTAAATTGGAATGTTGTTTAAAATTGTATTCTCTACCTGAATCAGGAAAGAGAAATTTTGGGTTTATTGGCCCTTTAATACACTTGTCATTGATTCAACTAATGTGCTGCTACCTATCAGCAGCTAGCTAGCTCCTAGCAGTGCACCGTTGCTCCTGAGCATACCTTTGTAAGCTTTTCAATAAAGGATAACAAGAGAGCAAAGCAAATTAGAGGTCAATTAGAAAGTTCTTACAAATTGCAATCTCTATCTGAAACATGATGGGTTTAAATTTCACTTTACTTTTACTGTCCGTTTATTTGGATTACCCTTTTGACTCCCTCTATTTCTTCTTTCAAAAAATTGTTTCAGCAATTTTTTGATGTCTAAAATTGTATGTTATATTCAAATTATGAAAGAAAAACTAATGTGTTTCATCTCCCTTTAAAGGGGAGAAAATTGTTCAGTACTGTCTGTTTCAATAGCCATTGATTTGCAGCATTGTTGCAATGAGGTCTAAAATTTAACCCCTTAATGACCACAATGTACCCTGTATGTCACTGGTCGTTAAGGGTTTTTTCAGGACATAATAGCACAAGTCTAGCAAGAACACGCTATTAATGCACTCCCTCCAGCAGGCTTTGTGGAATAGAGCAGTCTCAACGCTGGTGGCAAGACCGCACTATAAAACAATCAAGTCCCAAAAAAAGGCCAGTGACATACAGGGTACGTCGCTGGTCCTTAAGGGGTTAAAGTGGCCTAAATAGATCTAAAGTAAGGTTTTTCATTTATTGTGAAGTATCAGAGCCTGTTAAATTATTTCAGTGTAGGCATGTAACACTTCATTGTATGGCTTGATAAAATAGGACATTTATTTTTTTCTTTGTAATATGGTGTTTTGCAGAAATCTTCATATATAATCATTTGATCTATTCTTGGTTTGCAAAGAGCATAGAGGTGAATTTTGAAATTTGTTAATGAGAATTATTGATAGTTTGGTTTTCAACAAATTATCTTTAATGTTAAATAAACTGGTCACATGATTATTTTTGTGGCACTTGTTTACTGTGATATCTACAATTTTTTTTAATCTCAATAAAAAAAAAAATATCTAAAAAAGCATTCAAGTTGTTAACAAAAATTGCACACGTGCTGCTTCAGATTAGGGCAGAAACTTGTTTATATAATGTATAGGATTATTTTCTATTAATTATGCAATGATTGCTTTTTCTTTCATGATTCAGAGCATGCAATTTTAAGCAACTTTCTAATTTACTCCTATTATAATTTTTCTTTGTTCTCTTGCTATCTTTATTTTAAAAACAGGAATGTAATTCTTAGCAGCCAGCCCATTTTAGGTTCAGCACCATGGATAGCGCTTGCCTATTGGAGGCTTCCATTTACCCACCAATAAGCAAGCATAACCCAAGTTCTCAACCAAAATGGGCTGGCTCCTATACATCACATTCCTGCATTTCAAATAAAGATAGCAAGAGAACGAAGAACAATTGATAATAGGAGTAAATTAGAAAGTTGCTTAAAATTGCATGATCTATCTGAATCATGAAAGAAAAAAATTTGGGTTTAGTATCCCTTTTACACAATTTGACACTCTGGGAGAAAACAACAAAGAAATATTAATCAGGAGGTATTTTACACAAAAAAGTAGCCTAAATAAACATTGAATGTAATATTGTATTTTTATGTTAGATAATATCTTCTGAAAAACAAAACAAACTTTGGAGGAAAAAATATTTATACATATTTAGTGATATATAATTATAAAAACAATGAGTAATCATTAGCCAAATATTAATTTTACATCATGAATATCCTAACTATATTTTATCATTATGTAATGGATACCTCTGAGTAGAATAATTAAGAATAACATTGTGTAATATTTATGTAAATATTTGCCTCTGAATAACATGATTTTACTTTGCTATTATTAGACATGGAACATGCTTAGTTAATAAGATAAAGTTTATGCTGCTTAGGGAAGATATAGTTAGCAATGTGCTATTACTATATACAAGTTAAGGATTTTATATTCCCATTTCATAAGTTTTACAATTGTCTTAAGTCAGATAGTATATTTAATATTTGAATAAAGACAACAACTTTAGGCAATATTTTTCCAAATTTGTTTACCAGTATAAGAAAGCACTATCCTTTGTATAGAAGAAAACACTAAATGTACTGATTTTAGATTTAAAAGCCTGGACCTGTTAATTTAAAGACATTTGCAGTTATTTAAAAAAAAAAACCTTGCTGCACTGAGCACTTACTAAAGAGTAATATGATACTTAAATAATGTTGAGAGGATGGTGAGCTCAGCAAAACTTGAAGCAAATAATAAACTTTCAGAACTTATTTCCTTTTAAATAACTAAACTATCATGTCATTCTTTCTCTCACACAGTTATAGCTAAACCTCCTCACTGCTGAGCATTTAAAAACTTCCAGCTACTAATTATTGACTGCAGGTGAGTTAGTTAAACATAGAGACTGTGGGAATACCTGGACTGGATTCCATACCTGCTGCTCGCTGTCCCATCTAAAGTGTGTGGAGTGGAGTTTTGTACCCAAAAGCACAAATACATTGCACATTCAATGCAACCAAGTGCATTTTAAATGTGTGAGAAATAGATTCCACTTACCACACTTTCTGTTCTGTCACTAGATAGATAGATAGATTTTTAAATTTAATATAAATAAGAAATTGTTTAATGAAAATTAGTGATTATACTGCTATAAAATATGGATTATAATTAGGCTGACCATATTGCCGCTTTAAAAAGGGACACATATGACAAATACATATGTCAGGGCTGTTTTCAAGGCTGTTTAAAGAAATGGTTTTGTATAAGAACCCTTGCATATGTATTTTTCATATGTGTTCCTTCTTAAAGCGGCAATATGGTCAGCCTAATTATAATCCATATTCTTGACGTGTTCATAATGCATGTATTCAGTAATATAAGTAAATAACTTGTGTGTGTAACAGTTGTTTGTGTCTGTGTGTGTATATATATATATATATATATATATATATACATATATATAAATATATATAGTTTGTATATATCATGCATATAATGACATTAATGTTTCACTATATATATATATATATATATATATATATATATATATATATATATATATATATATATATATATATAAAGTGTGCATGTATATATATATATATATATATATATATATATTATATGCATGATATTATAACATACTGTATCTTCTCTCCTGACAATATGTTTACTCATTAAAGTACATATTTTTTTCAAACAAATTACTATATTGTGTTTTTGCTGTTGTATTTATGGTCTCTAGAAGACATTTTTCTCTATTTGAACTGAAAACAAGGTCATTTTCTATATACTGTATTCATAATATATATTAGTAATTAGTGAGTGCAAAAGAAAAAAAAACTGCCAAAAATATATATTTAATTAATATGTAAAACTAAAACTATCAGTATGAAAATTGCTGCATTGTTGTTTTGGAGCACTCCATGTAACAAATTAAATGCCTCTTGGGCATATTTTTCTTATCTATTCTGCTATGGTAAACTACATATAGATGAATTGCAGCGCTGATATAGCATATTTCAGGGTCAAGTATACAGTCTGTCCTTTGGTCTTATGGAGAGGAAAATAGGTTAAAAAAAGAGGAAAACCAGGCAAAATTAATAATGAATGTTTACTGTACATGTTTTTACTTATCTTGACATTTTATCGTAGATTTGATTTTAACATTAAAGGGATCTAATGCATCTAAAAGTGAACTTTTTTTTTTTTTTTAAATAGGTGCTTCTATACTGAGAAAACATGTTTTTATTCATGAGGCATTTTACTGTTCACCAATAAAACAGTGTAAGATCTGCTTATAAGCCAGTGATTAATCGGGTGCTTGGATACAGTTGTACTTCCTACCCAGGTACTTGGGTATCATTCAACAAACGTTAACAGGAGAGCAATAAGCCAGTTTAAAAGTCCATTTTATTGGTTTCAAAACATAAAATCGTCAAGAACACAGCTAGCAGAACTCCAAACAGCTGGCGCGTTTCTTGCCTTAACGGCACTTCATCAGAGCTGTTGTACAGGTGTGTTACGTAAGTATTTAATGGCAAAGGGGTTGTCTATTACAGCCAATCAAATCCTATGTCATTACTCACATTCAAATTCACATATTAAACATATCAAAACTACAACTTAATTCACACATATCGTAAATATACAAGTGATACATTACAAAGAGAGAAAGGGTAACTTTGTTGTTACATATTCTTAATGAAGTTTATGTGTGACAGATGAAGTCTAACAAGCTTGACTATAATAACGGAAAAAGTGACAACATCCCTTCAAAAATAGTGGTGTAATAATACTTCAATTAGTATAGATTTACTTCTGGAAAAGAACATTAGTAGTTTGTACATATGTAGATATCTATAAACCAGCCAAGATAAATCACATATAGCAAATTAGCAATCATTGTGAATAAGGAGCATAGGATCACTGGGCAAATAAATGATATATCAGTAGTAAAAGACAAATACTATCTATAAACACAGGAAAATATTACCACAGTGTTCCTTCTTCAACTCACATATGTCACTGTAAAATATATGATAACTCTAATCCTATGGGTTAAATATGTCTACCTATCATCTATAAACAGCTTAATGTCACTTATTGTGTTGATGCCTAAAGGGGAACCTGTTTGTAACATAAAAATCCAGTATACCTCCCTTCTACTGAGCGCTTGGAACCTATCACCTACTCAGAGTCCCAATAAGACCTGTTCAATACCTTGAACACTAAAAGCCTCACAGCCTGCACCATAAGAAGCAACATTTTTCGCCACTGGGGTCTTAGGTATCTCTGCCTCAACAGCAGGTGTTCTCTAACTCTGTCTTTCAGCATTCTTGAGGTGAGTCCCACATATTGAAAATTACAAACTCTGCAGGTCACCAAATACACTTTGTATGTTGAATTACAATCAATACGATTCTTTATTTTATAAGTTTTTCCTGTTTGAGAAGAAGTAAAAGTATCCCCTATGTTTACATATTTACAACTTTTGCAAGGTTTACTTCCACACCTAAAGAGACCTGGTTGTGTAGATAGCAAGTTCTTATTTCTAACTTTACTTAAAGTATCACTTTTACTGAAATCCTTTCTTAGCAAATCCCCAATGGTCTTAGATCTACAAGGAATGTATTTACATTTGCTCCTAATAGTACATAGATCTTTGTCTTTTTCCAGTATTGGCAGCCTTTTTCTAATAATATCACCACATTGGTTACTATACGTTGTTATGAAATTAATGCCTTTATTCTCTCTGATTTTGGCCTATCCTCTAAGAGTCTATCTCTGTTCATACCAGAAATATCTTTAGATACCTCCGCTGGCATTTGAGAATCATAACCTCTCTCAACTAGGAGTTCAGTTAACTCATTTGCATGGTGCCAGTAACTCTCACCTAGATTACGAGTTTTGCGGGGTTTTTTTTCAGCGTTAAAACAGCAAGCTGTACCGCAATCCTTTTAGCCTGTAACGCAACGTCAGTCCCGCACTCAAAAAAATTAAGTTTTTGTGTGGGATTTCCATAGAGCTGCCATTACAAGTTTTGCGGTGAGGCTAAAAAGCTTGCATTACAGCCTATACCGACACCATCCGTTTCACAATCTGAGAGCAGTAGTTATGAGTTTTATGCAACAAAACTGTTACACAAAACTCATAACTAAAGTGTTACAAAGTACACTAACGCCCACCTATTACCTAAACTACCTATTAAACCCTAAACCGAGACCCTCCTGCATCGCAAACACTATAATAAACTTATTAACCCTATATCTGCCGCTGCCAACATCGTCGCCACTAATAAAATGTATTAACCCCTATTCCGCTGCTCCCCGACATTGTCACTACTATACTAAAGTTATTAACCCCTATTCCCCCACACCCCAACATCGCCCACACTATAATAAAGATATTAACCCCTATTCCGGCGCTCCCCGACATCGCCCACACTATAATAAACATATTAACCCCTATTCTGCCGCTCCCCGACATTGCCGCAACTAAATAAAGTTATTAACCCCTAAACCTCTGGCCTTCCACATAACTAACACTAAATAAACCTATTAACCCCTAAACTGCCAGCCCCCCACATTGCCAAAAACTAAATTAAACCCTAAACCTAACAACCCCCTTACTTTCTAAACCTAACAACCCCCTTACTTTAAAATAAAATCACAAGAACCCTATATTAAAATAAATAAAAACTCACTTGGAAAATTAAAAATAAAAAATAAATTTAAACTATAAATTAAACTAACATTACTATTATAAAAAAATTAAAATAACTACAAATTGAAATAATTAAATTACACAATAAAAATCCTGACCCTACTATAAAAATTAAATCTACAATTACAAAAAATAAAAAATACTAAATTACAAAAAATAAATACTAAAGTACAAAAAATAACAAACAATAAATTTCAAAAAATAACAAATGAAATTATCTAAAATAAAAACAATTACACCTAATCTAATAGCCCTATCAAAATAAAAAAGCCCCCCCCCAAAATAAAAAAACCCTAGCCTTCAATAAACTACCAATAGCCCTTAAAAGGGCCTTTTGTAGGACCTTGCCCTAAATAAAGCAGCTCTTTTCCATGTAAAAAAAATACAAAGACCCCCTCAACAGTAAAACCCACCACCCAACCAACCCCCCAAAATAAAAAACCTAACTCTAAAAAAAACATAAGCTACCCATTGCCCTGGAAAGGGTATTTGTATGTGCATTGCCCTTAAATGGCCATTCAGCTCTTTTTCATTGCCCTTAAAAGGGCATTTAGCTCTTTTAAGAATTCCCAAAACCCTATTCTTAAAAAAAAAACCACCCAAAAAAGTTTCAAAAAACCTAACACTAACCCCCGACGATCTACTTACAGTTTTTGAAGTCCGGACATCCATCTTCATCCAGGCAGCGAGGTCTTCATCCATCCAGACGGCGTCATATCTTCATCCAGACGGCATCTTCTATCTTCATCCCGATGGCGCAGAGCGGATCCATCCTGAAGACATCTGGCGCAGAGCATACTCTTCATTCGGTCGCCGTCGTATACTGAATCTTCAATGCAAGGGAGCCTTTTCAAAATGGCGTCCCTTGCATTCCTATTGACTGATTTTATTTTGGAAATTCAAATCAGCCAATAGGATGAGAGCTACTGAAATCCTATTGGCTGTTCAAATCAGCCAATAGGATGAGAGCTACTGAAATTCTATTGGCTATTCAAATCAGCCAATAGGATGAGAGCTACTGAAATCCTATTGGCTGTTCAAATCAGCCAATAGGATTTCAGTAGCTCTTATCCTATTGGCTGATTTGAATTTCCAAAATCAAATCAGCCAATAGGAATGCAAGGGACGCCATTTTGAAAAGGCTCCCTTGCATTGAAGATTCAGTATACGGCAGCGACTGTATGAAGAGGATGCTCTGCGTCGGATGTCTTCAGAATGGATCCGCTCCGCGCCACCGGGCTAAAGATAGAAGATGCTGCCTGGATAAAGATAGAAGACACCGCCTGGATGGATGAAGACTTCACCGCCTGAATGAAGACGGATGTCCGGACTTCAAAAACTGTAAGTGGATCGTCGGGGGTTAGTGTTAGGTTTTTTAAACTTTTTTGGGGTGTTTTTTTTTACATTAGGGTTTTGGGCATTCTTAAAAGAGCTAAATGCCCTTTTAAGGGCAATGCCCGTACAAAAGCCCTTTTCAGGGCAATGGGTAGCTTAGTTTTTTATTTTAGAGTTAGGCTTTTTTATTTTGGGGGGTTGGTTGGGTGGTGGGTTTTATTGTTGGGGGGGTCTTTGTGTTTTTTTACAGGGAAAAGAGCTGATCTCCTTAGGGCAATGCCCTACAAAAGGCCCCTTTAAGGGCTATTGGTAGTTTATTGTAGGCTAGGGTTTTTTATTTTTGGGGAACTTTTTTATTTTGATAGGGCTATTAGATTAGGTGTAATTGTTTTTATTTTGGATCATTCTGTTTGTTATTTTTCGTAATTTAGTATTTTTTTATTTTTTGTAATTTAGTATTTAAAAATGTTTGTAACTGTAGATTTAATTTTTTTAGTAGGGTTAGGTTTTTTAATGAGTAATTTAATTTATTTAATTGATAGCTATTTTAATTTTATTATAATAGTAATGTTAGTTTAATTTATTGTTTAAACTTATTTTTTTTAAATTTCCCAGGTAGGTTATTATTTATTTTAAGATAGGGATCTTGTAATTTTAATTTAACGTTAGAGGGTTGTTAGGTTTAGGGGTTAATAGTTTAATTTAGTTTTTGGCGATGTGGGGGGCTGTCGGTTTAGGGGTTAATAGGTTTATTTAGTGGCAGTGATGTGGGAGGCCAGAGGTTTAGGGGTTAATAACTTTATTTAGTGGCGGCAATGTCGGGGAGCAGCGGAATAGGGGTTAATATCTTTATTATAGTGTGGGTGATGTTGGGATGTGGGGGAATAGGGGTTAATAACTTTATTATAGTGGCGGTGATATCGGGAGCGGCAGATTTGGGGTTAATAGATTTATTTCGGTGGCGGCGATGTAAGGGCGGCAGATTAGGGGTTAATAAGTTTATGTAGGTGTCGGCGGCATTGGAGGCGGCAGATTAGGGGTGTTTAGATGTGGGGTTTAAGTTAGGGTATTAGATTTAAACGTAACTTTTTTTTCCCATAGACATCAATGGGGTTGCATTACGGAGCTTTCCATTCCGTGATCGCAGGTTTTAGTTTTTTTTCTAACACCTTCTCCCCATTGATGTCTATGGGGAAAGTGTGCACCAGAATGTCAAAGCAGGGCTTGTATTTTGTGCGGTATGGAGCTAATCGCAACCATATCGCATGCACAAGGCAGCTTTTTCCAAACTCGTAATGGCAGCGCTATGGAGGGTGAAATAACGCAACTTATATTGTGTTCGTTCCGCACCCTCTATAGCGCAAAACTTGTAATCTAGGTGTCTGTAAGTTGGTACAATTGTGCCTCAGTCGCATATATTGGCCCTTGAGTATACCTTTATTCAAATGTAGTGGATGGGAGGAGTCAGTTCTAAATATAGTATGGCCATAAATCTCCTTCCTATAGACCTCTGTCAGGACCTTAGCTCCTTCATGACCAAAGAGGACATCCA
The DNA here is from genome assembly GCF_027579735.1 of Bombina bombina. Lineage (NCBI taxonomy): Eukaryota > Metazoa > Chordata > Amphibia > Anura > Bombinatoridae > Bombina > Bombina bombina. Next base: position 73,756,237 of record NC_069506.1, read on the forward strand.
GATAGGGCATGGTCATTATAGATTTATTATAAGTAAACTTCAAATTGTCATTATTCCTATTTAGATGTCCCAAAAAGTCACTTAAAGCTTCAGTACTTCCCTGCCATACCAGTAACATATCATTGATATATCTAGTTTTTTCTATAGGGGTTTTGCTCCCCAAATATAGCCCAATCTTCAAAATCGGCTAGGAACAAATTCGCATATGATGGGGCAATTTTTGTCCCCATCGCTGTGCCTCTTTTCTGAACAAAATTTTTTCCATTAAAGACAAAATAATTATGGCTTAGCAAGAATGTAATTGCTTCTAATATAAATGTGATTAACTGAATATGAGCAGTCTGTTTTGTCTAAAGGTTTAGGCTTTTCACCTTCCCAGGATTTCAATGTATTTGGTACTATTCTTGATTTAAACAAATTTGTTAGAAAAATCACTTTTAAAAAACACTTCAAGGACCTTAAAGAGTATGGCCCTGAGGGGAGTTCTATGCGTAAAGGTGTTAATAAAGAGGTCTTGTTGTATGATGATTGTAATTTTGAAGAGTTGTGTGATATTGCAACATTATGTAATTTACAAGAAGGGTTAGAATTTAAAATTGCAGAAATCAAAATCTAGCTCATTTTATCCCATACATGCACATAATGACATCATAGAGGTCTTCCATTCAATCATAGAACAGGACCTTATTTGTTTATCTGAAAATACACACACTAAGAGCAAACCCCTGAAAAATATAAAGGAATATATTATATAAAAAGGAACAAAAAGCCCTTGATAGGTTAAAAAAAATAACCCTGATATAGTACTAGTTGATTCTGACAAAGGAGGGTCCATAGTTGTAGTTGACAAACAACACTATATAAATGAGGCATATAGACAATTAGGTGACAGGGATAATTATGATAAATTGACTTTCAACCAAACTAAGAAATTCCAGAAGGAGTTACAAAATGTATTAGATACAGAAGTTGAAAGTTAAATTTTAACTAAGAAAATGAGTGATTACATCTATGTAGAATTCCCAAGGGTACCCTTATTTAAATATTTACCTAAGGTACATAAATCCCTTACAAATCCCCCTGGGCACTCAATCATTTCTGCAAATGGATCCCTAGGGGAGAGACTGGGTCAGTGGGTGGATGCCCAACTGCAGCCAGTGGTACAGTCTCTTCCTGGATTTCTTAGGTATACTAAACATCTAATAAGGATCCTGGATAAACTGAAATGGAGTGAAGGTTTAACCTTTGTCACAATAGATGTGGTCTCTTTATACTCCTGTATACCGCATACTTTGGGTATGATTAGTAAGAAAAATGCTCGAAAGATACTCTGACTATGATTCCAGCTTAATCACATTTATAATAGAAGCAATTACATTCTTGCTAAGCCATAATTATTTTGTCTTTAATGGGGAATTTTTTGTTCAGAAAAGAGGCACAGTGATGGGGGCAAAATCTGCCCCATCGTATGCGAATTTGTTCCTAGCCGATTTTGAAGATTGGGCTATATTTGGGGAGCAAAATCCCTATAGAAAAAAACATCAATTTTTTTTACTAGATATATCGATGATATGTTACTGGTATGGCAGGGAAGTACTAAAGCTTTAAGTGACTTTTTGGGACATCTAAATAGGAATAATGACAATTTGAAATTTACTTATAATCAATCTACAATGACCATGCCCTATATGGATGTCCTCTTTGGTCATGAAGGAGCTAAGGTCCTGGCAGAGGTCTATAGGAAGGAGATTTCTGGCAATACTATACCTAGAGCTGACTCCTCCCTTCCACTACATTTGAAAAAAGGTATACCCTAGGGCCAATATATGCGACTGAGGCACAATTGTACCAACTTACATAGTTACTAGCACCATGGAAATTAGGTAACTGAACGCCTAGTTGAGAGAGGTTATGATTCTCAAATGCTAGCGGAGATGTCTAAAGATATTTCTGGTATGAACAGAGATAGACTCTAAGAGGATAGGCCAAAATCAAACAGAGAGAATAAAGGCATTAATTTCATAACAACTTATAGTAACCAATTTGGTGACATCTGTAATATTATTAGAAAAAGGCTGCCAATACTGGAAAGAGACTAAGATCTATGTACTATTAGGAGCAAATGTAAATGCATTCCTTGTAGATCTAAGACCATTGGGGATTTGATAAGAAAGGATTTCAGTAAAATTGATACTTTAAGTAAAGTTAGAAATAAGAACTGGATATCTACACAACCAGGTCTCTTTAGGTCTGGAAGTAAACCTTGCAAAAGTTGTAAATATGTAAACATAGGGGATACTTTTACTTCTACTCAAACAGCAAAAATAAAGAATCGTATTGATTGTAATTCAGCATACATAGTGTATTTGGTGACCTGCAAAGTTTGTAATTTTCAATATGTGGGACTCACCTCAAGAATGCTGAAAGACAGAGTTAGAGAACACCTGCTGTCACTTAAGGCAGAGATACCTAAGACCCCAGTGGTGAAACATTTTGCTTCTGATGGTGCAGGCTGTGAGGCTTTTAGTGTTAAGGTATTGAGCAGGTCTTATTGGGGCTCTGAGTAGGTGATAGGTTCCAAGCGCTCAGTAGAAGGGAGGTATACTGGATTTTTATGTTACAAACAGGTTCCCCTTTAGGTATCAACACAATAAGTGACATTAAGCTGTTTATAGATGATAGGTAGACATATTTAACCCATAGGATTAGAGTTTTCATATATTTTACAGTGACATATGTGAGTTGAAGAAGGAACACTGTGCTAATATTTTCCTGTGTTTATAGATAGTATTTGTCTTTTACTACTGATATATCATTTATTTGCCCAGTGATCCTATGCTCCTTATTCACAATGATTGCTATATGTGATTTATCTCGGCTGGTTTATAGATATCTACTTAGGTACAAACTACTAATGTTCTTTTCCAGAAGTAAATCTATACTAATTGAAGTATTATTCCCCCACTATTTTTGAAGGGATGTAGGCACTTTTTCCGTTATTATAGTCAAGCTTGTTAGACTTCATCTGTCACACATAAACTTCATTAAGAATATGTAACAACAAAGTTACCCTTTATCTCTTTGTAATGTATCACTTGTATAGTGTACGATATGTGTGAATTAAGTTGAAGTTTTTATATGTTTAATATGTGAATTTGAATGTGAGTAATGACATAGGATTTGATTGGCTGTAATAGACAATCATATTTTTTTTACAAGTTTAATGTTCTTTTTTATGCATGATAGACATTGTTAAGTTTTTCTGTCCTTTTAATGTTATTTCTTTCTACTAGAGAACCTGTCCTGATAAAAAGAAACATCCTATCAGAGATCACTTACACTCAAAATTTTTACAGAGGCTCTAGATCAGGGGTGGGCAATTACTGGCCCTCCAGATGTTATAGACTACATCTCCCATGACGCTTTGCCTGCATTTTGGCTGAAAGTGCATTATGGGAATGGTAGTCCATAACATTTGGAGGGCCGATAGTTGCCCACCCCTGCTCTAGATTATCTTTAGAATCAAAGGACGATAATTACTCAGTGTTGAGTAGCTATCCAGAGATGCTTCAGTCATTTCAAATTATATTCACTGTAAATCAGTATGTATAGCAGCAATACCCGATGATTGTGAAACAATAAATTATTTAATCAATATGGAACTTTATTGAGGAACTATTGACTGCTATGTTTATGATAGCAAATAAACTATATTTGTAAGAACAACATATTTCATAAAAGAAAAATTCTAATATTTCTATATTTTTTTAACTACACACTAGACAAGAAAATACTTTAATATTATTTAGGACATGGTCTGTATGCAATAATAATAGAAACATTAAAAATCCTTTGGAAGAATAAATATCCAAACGGTAAACTCAATAATACACAGTAATGATTAAAAATTAATACACAAGTTGCTAAAATGTAGGCTACATTTATTATATATAAGAATATATATAGATATGCTGGTGAAGTAGAATAATAACAATATAAATAAATAAATAAATAAATAAATACAGCACACTTGGATGTCTGGTGAATGCCTAAAGGGATAGTATTCGCCAATTTAAATATAACTACATATAATAGATAATACTATAAAAAAGAATATGAACAGATACTGATATAAGTATAAAACCTTTTAAAAACGTACTTAGAAGCTTACAGTTTTGCATTGTTGACGAGGTTAGGCTGGGACACCCACTGAAATGGGCTTAGAAAGTGACACTCCTCCCACCCCCCTCCCCTGCATATGAAAAGACCCTTTACACAAACAGGAGCAAGCTGTAGACTGTAGACATCAGTACACATTTAAACCTTTAGGGATTGGTTAGGATTCTGAAAATCAGCAAACCGTTATTTAAAAATAAGCAAAACTATACATTTTTACAAAAACACCCCAAGATGGGCTGGCTATATAAATGGATCATCTACAAGACATGTATGCAAAGAAAAATCTAGTATACAATGTCCCTTTAAAACCAATGTACTTCATCCAAAATATGCATAGTAACATATATAGTAGATTAGATTAAAAAAAGACATAAGTCCTTCAAGTTCAACCTAAACAGATCCTACTCGTTTACCATAAAGAAGCTGTCAATTTAACTTACATTAAGCAATTAGAAAGCTGACATTTAACACAATCAGATCCCTGAATTCTGTTTGTAGAGAGAAATTTATCTAACCCATTTTTTTTTATTTATCTAGGGTATTGGCAATCACTATCTCCTTAGGTAATGAGCCCCCCAATTTGATTGGTCTTACAGTGGAAAAACATTTACGTTGCTGGAGATTACATCTCCTTTCCTCCAGCCTTAAATTGTGATCTCCTGTCACAATCAATTGCCTTTGAATAAACAGAGAATCCACCAGTTTTCTATATAGGCCTTAAATATATTTATATAAAGTAATCAAGCAGACCCTGTTTGGTTAACTTTGCATCATAGCCTAAATCCTCTATTCCCCTTATTTGTTTTGTGGCCCTTCTCTGAAGTTTTCTAATTCTAATGTTCTTTCTTAAAATTAATTTCTAGAACTGCACTCCATACTCAAGATAAGCTTTTAGAGTCAGAATTATGATTTTCTCCCTTGTATTGGCAAGGTGTTATTTTTTATTTTAATATTATTTGTGACCATTTCTTAAGTGAGCATTTTTAAAGTGACCAAACAAAGTCAAATAACCACAGTTAACCAACCCAGCTCTAACAAATGACAGTAGTCAAAAAGTATGTTGTATCCATAAAATTTCTTCTCATAGCCTAGAGTATACACAAGGCTAAACAGTAGTAGAAGGAGTTAATGTGACACGCCTCTTACCTCAAGAGGAAGTCATTCAGACAAACTGGACCTGTACTTTATACAGTTTAATAATCAATGTTACTCTTATGCTCTTCTATTCAAAAAACTGTGTACTTAAGACAACAACAGCTCACTAAATGTGAGCCATCGCTGCAGAGACAGTTCCATTCTGAAGAGATCCGTGCTGCTCACCATAAAGGAGACCCGGTGCAAATCTATTCACTAAGCTCTCCTGCTTGGTCACTGCTGGATTGGAGACCACATATATCATGCCCACACTCATGTGACCTGAGGGGTCAGCTGATCCTCCATGTGGATAGTATTGGAAGATGCTAGGCAAAGTGGATGACACTGATCAAAGAAAAACGTGGCTTCTCTTAAAAAGCCAAACTTTATTCTAATATCAGATAAAAACTATGGACGAGATCGCGTCTTACAGGTTTCGGCACAAAGCATTACTCATAGACGTGACCCTTAGTAAAAACCACACACATTTAAAATCACTAACTTGTCTCTATTGGCTAATTCTGTACATGGGACTCTATGTTATTAGCCTTAAGGTGTAAGACGCAACCTCGTCCATGGTTTTTATCTGATATAAGAATAAAGTTTGCCTTTTTAAGAGCAGTGCTAGCTACTTTATGCTTTGATCATTTTATAAGTGAGACATTAAGAATAAGGCAAAATAATTATGCAAAAAATATACTCAGTACTCATCAACTGCTGCTTATTAAGTCAAATGACCTGTCTATTGACATCTGTTTAAGAAATGAACACAACATCAAGTTAACCCTATTCTCTCTGATTTGCTTTCAGGTATGTCAATATGCTTCAAACCTCACTATTTTCTAGGAATGTGCATTTGGATCCTTTGTGATGAACCTATTGAGGAAGTAGGTGGCCATTCAGATCTTTTTGTAGCCGGATTGATTCTAGTGAATGATCCCCACATTGAGATCTGAATTTATACAGATCTTGGTGTAGTGATCTTTCACTAGAATCAATCCAGCCATGAAAAGATCCAAAAGGTACAAGCAGCTGCTTACTTCCACATTCAGATCCTCAACAAGGATCCTCTTGCATATCTACTATTTTCTGCTGCTATTCCACTCTGCATTCTCTATGTTGGTATGTTAATGCTGTAACATGTCCTGCAAGTCTCACTATATTTCTTGCTATTCCTCTCTTTGTACTCTCTTCTGATTGTATACTGTTAATTAAGTCCTGTAATTAGTGTGTTGATATTTTTAATCTGTTGTAATTTTCTATTTGATGTTCAAGACTTGTCAATATTTGTTATAATTCCAAATGTATAAGTAGACTAGGGGCATAACCTCAGACTCCTCCAAATGCTATTTTTTTTATTTTAACATATTTCACCCTGAACTGAATTAAAACGTCTGTGATTCTGTCATTAACTCATTTAGGGGATTCAGCTGACTGTTCTCACCTATAAATTTAACACTAGTTTGGGGAATACATTGCAAGGACAGTTAGCAGTAGTTTAATATTGAAGAGATAAGTAACACAAGGGCATCCCACTCTAAGGCTAATACTTTTACTCACAGGATGAAGCGTGCAAATATAAAATTACTTATGTGCATGAGCGTGTGTCTATGTGTATGAGTATGTGTCTATGTGTATGAGTATGTGTCTATGTGTGTGAGCGTGTCTGTGTGCATGAGTATGTGTCTATGTGTGTGAGCATGTCTATGTGCATGAGTATGTGTCTGTGTGCATGAGTACGTGTCTATGTGCGTGAGCGTGTGTCTATGTGTATAAGTATGTGTCTATGTGTGTGAGCGTGTCTGTGTGCATGAGTATGTGTCTATGTGCAAAGTGAAGAAAAAACTGGCAGACACTCCAAAGTATTTTGAAATCCAAAAGTCTTTACTTCATGGGCAGCAGTACAAAACAGAGCAACGTTTCTGGGCTTACAACCCCTCCTCAGGCTAAATACAAATGAACAAATGTTCTAACCTTAAATAGCCATAGACCCCGCCCCCCTCCTTCTCTAACATCATGGAAAACCACCTACTAGCAGGTGTATTAAACTAACAGGTAATAATACATCAAATCACTACACCCACTACACCCATTACACCCAAATGTGTCTATGTGCGTGAGTGTGTGGCTGTGTGCATGATTATCTCTGTGTGTATATATGGGTTTGTGCATATGTATTATTAAGTGTGCACACATTTTAGTCACTTACTTCAGCAAACATTGCACTTATAAAAAGGGGGGGCAATCAATGGTTTAGTAAGGGGCCCCAAAATTTCTAATGGCTGCCCTGGTCAGACATAGGAAGTATTGCATGGTCTGTCATGGGCCCTTTGAGTTAAATTAAATGAAAAGAGGAAAAATAAATATTTATGTCCATTTTAATATGTATAATTATACAATTTATATTACAATCTCAATATGTTTACTATCCCTCTTAATATATATATATTATTTAGTTGGAACAAATATGCAATATTAGAACAATACCCCTTTAATTATTGCATATTATGCTCTATTTATTCATGCCTCGGTCATTTGTGGTATACAGATTTGTGGGTACTTAATAAGTGTCTAGGTTATTATGCCCGGGCGCATTAAGTGTCTCCTTTTTGATAGCTCTGTGAATACACTGCTTTTAATCATGTATTTTACGTCTCACTATTCACTTTATCTATGGCATTTCTCCTATTTTGAGATATAATTGGGGTTCTCTAAGGAGATCTAAAATGTTTTTTTTCATGCATTGGTTTGACCCACAGTATCAGAGAGCAGGGAGGATGTTTCAATAAATACACTTGCTTGTTAGTTTACAGTGTAAATTGCATTCACTGACTATTAGAGCCGTATTTACCAATTTAGTTGAAAAGTCCACAATGAATATATGCTTGTTTTTTTTTTTCAAGTATTTATAAGTCTCAAAAGGGAGAACATTTATTTTATATATATTGTATTTTATAGCCATTTTCATTCAAGACAGCAAATTCTTAATGTGCGATGTGTTAGGTTTGCAAAATGAACACTTTAGAGATGAAAAGATGTAAAAGAAATCTTTTGAACTGGCTCTAAAATGCAAATATAATATATATCCCTTTATATATAAAATCTGTCCTTTATACTCGGCTATAACAGACATATATTAAAGGGGCAGCCTCAATTAAAAATAAAAAACTGTAATTTGCTAGAATATTACAACAAAAGGTTTAAACACATAGTTAAACTTAAATTTCAGGCTCATTCAGAAGCCAAAGATTTGTATTTGTTTGTGAATAATGCTATTGATTGGTGTATTAGTTACATTCCACAGAAGGATACGTTTAAATGTCTAGGGAATCCATTTATAAAGCTACAATTGAAGCTTCGGAGGTCTTGCAGTACAGTCATGCTCATGTTAACCATAAGCTAAGAAGCAGCAGTTTTAAGATTGACTCATTCTTCCATTTAAATGATTGACATGCCCTGCTCTTGCACAGTCAATTGAGAGAGGGGCTGCTCAAGAAAAAAACACAAATATATTAAAATAAAGTATTGTACACATATATACACTTTTTAATAAAAAAATATATAATTTATAATTTAGTTATGATATCGAAAAATAAGAAAACATAACATTATGGCAAAACTAATTTTGTAATTTCAAATAAATGCTTTTTAAATGCAGAAAATAAAATTTAGACATAGAATGCAGGGCTATCTGGTTCGTTATTGCTGTCTAAGAAAGCTTGATTCAATATTTCCATGTGAACTATACTTTTAAATTAACCAATAATGGACATATTTAAGCTTGTTTAAAATCCAATTTGTTTTTATTGCCCATAATAATAATTATTTTCTTTAGATTGATTCTATTATTGCTATTTTCTTTACCTAGACTGCCTTCTGAATCTATACTATATGGACAAAAGTATATGGACACGTGACTCTCACACCTATATGAGCTTGTTGCACATCCCATTCCAAAACCATGGGCATTAATATGTTAGCCCCCTCCCCCATTGCAGCTATAATAGTTGCCACTTTTCATGAAAGCCAAAAGAGAATGTGTGAAGTCAGACACTGATGTTGGACGAGAAGGTCTGACATTGTAATCAGCGATCCAATTCAATCCAAGGGTGTTGAATGGGGTTTTTCTTATAGATTTGTGCAAGCCACTCTAGTTTCTCCACACCAAGCTTGTCACACCATGTCTTCAAGGACCTTGTTTTGGCACAGTGGCAAAGTCATGCTGGAACAGGAAAGGACTTTCCCCAAACTGTTGCCACAAAGTTGGATGTAACCAATTGTCTAAAATGTCTATGTATCCTGTAGCGTTAAGATGACCCTTCACTGGAAATAAGGGGACTAGCCCAAACTATGAAAAACAATGGTGATTTACACCACTTCAACTGATGCTTGGCATCGAGCATGTTGATGTGAGGCTTGTGTACAGCTGCTCGGCCATAGAAACCCATTTCATGAAGCTTCTGATGCATAATTCTTGTGATGATGTTGTTTCTAGAGGCAGTTTGTAGCGTTCTACACTCTACCCAATGAAGCCGTTACTTTTTTGAGTTTGCATGGTCTACCACTTTTTGGCTTTGCTTTTGCTGCACCTAAATTCTTCAACTTCACAATAATGACACTTACAGTTGACCGGGGCAAATCTAGTAGGACAGAAATTTGACAAACTGACTTGAGACAAAGGTGGCATTGTATGACAGGGAGGAGAATCAAGTACTGATCGACAATTTAAATATTTCAAATCCCCCAAAAATATTTGAGAAATCTTGAGAGGTGTATCAAATATAAGACCAATCACTGCGCTCCTCAGTATAAAGCTCTGTTTATCTTTGGAGATTTAATGGCTTTGTGCTTGATTTTATTTACCAGTTAGCGATCTGGTGTGGCTAAAACACCTAAACACAATAATTAGTAAGGGTGTCCACATGATTTTTACCATAAAATATTTTTTCGGGCTCTATAAAAAGGCTTTCTGTTAGGACAAGGCATTAAATGTGCTTGGGATTGATGTAACCAGAGTTACTCGAAAGTCTTTGCTATTAAGAGTTTAAATGGACAATGTCCCTATGTCTTAAAAGAAATCATTTTAACAAAAAAAAATTAATTAAAGTGAAGGTAAATTTTGATGAATGAAAGCCCTTTTTTTTTAAATACTATTAAAAACAGGGGCACTTTCATTCATCAAAGTTTAGAAACTTACCTCTCTCCTCTTCACAGCCAGAGCAGCTTCCCCACCCGGAGATCCTCTCTTCACACGTCATCAATGACTAATCCAGCTTCCTCCAATCAAGGCTTTCCTCCCAGGGTAGTCATTGCCTGAGGCCATGCCGTGATTGGAGGAAGCTGGATTAGTCATTGACGACGTGTGAAGAGAGGATCTCTGGGTGGGGGAAGCTGCTCTGGCTGTGAAAAAAAAACAAAGGTAAGTTTTTAATCAAAACGGCTTCTTTCTAAACTTTGATGAATGAAAGTGCCCCTGTTTTTACAGGCAGTGCAGAATTATTAGGCAAATGAGTATTTTGACCACATCATCCTCTTTATGCATGTTGTCTTACTCCAAGCTGTATAGGCTCGAAATCCTACTACCAATTAAGCATATTAGGTGATGTGCATCTCTGTAATGAGAAGGGGTGTGGTCTAATGACATCAACACCCTATATCAGGTGTGCATAATTATTAGGCAACTTCCTTTCCTTTGGCAAAATGGGTCAAAAGAAGGACTTGACAGGCTCAGAAAAGTCAAAAATAGTGAGATATCTTGCAGAGGGATGCAGCACTCTTAAAATTGCAAAGCTTCTGAAGCGTGATCATCGAACAATCAAGCGTTTCATTCAAAATAGTCAACAGGGTCGCAAGAAGCGTGTGGAAAAACCAAGGCGCAAAATAACTGCCCATGAACTGAGAAAAGTCAAGCGTGCAGCTGCCAAGATGCCACTTGCCACCAGTTTGGCCATATTTCAGAGCTGCATCATCACTGGAGTGCCCAAAAGCACAAGGTGTGCAATACTCAGAGACATGGCCAAGGTAAGAAAGGCTGAAAGACGACCACCACTGAACAAGACACACAAGCTGAAACGTCAAGACTGGGCCAAGAAATATCTCAAGACTGATTTTTCTAAGGTTTTATGGACTGATGAAATGAGAGTGAGTCTTGATGGGCCAGATGGATGGGCCCGTAGCTGGATTGGTAAAGGGCAGAGAGCTCCAGTCTGACTCAGACGCCAGCAAGGTGGAGGTGGAGTACTGGTTTGGGCTGGTATCATCAAAGTTGAGCTTGTGGGGCCTTTTCGGGTTGAGGATGGAGTCAAGCTCAATTCCCAGTCCTACTGCCAGTTTCTGGAAGACACCTTCTTCAAGCAGTGGTACAGGAAGAAGTCTGCATCCTTCAAGAAAAACATGATTTTCATGCAGGACAATGCTCCATCACACGCGTCCAAGTACTCCACAGCGTGGCTGGCAAGAAAGGGTATAAAAGAAGAAAATCTAATGACATGGCCTCCTTGTTCACCTGATCTGAACCCCATTGAGAACCTGTGGTCCATCATCAAATGTGAGATTTACAAGGAGGGAAAACAGTACACCTCTCTGAACAGTGTCTGGGAGGCTGTGGTTGCTGCTGCACGCAATGTTGATGGTGAACAGATCAAAACACTGACAGAATCCATGGATGGCAGGCTTTTGAGTGTCCTTGCAAAGAAAGGTGGCTATATTGGTCACTGATTTGTTTTTGTTTTGTTTTTGAATGTCAGAAATGTATATTTGTGAATGTTGAGATGTTATATTGGTTTCACTGGTAAAAATAAATAATTGAAATGGGTATATATATTTGTTTTTTGTTAAGTTGCCTAATAATTATGCACAGTAATAGTCACCTGCACACACAGATATCCCCCTAAAATAGTTATAACTAAAAACAAACTAAAAACTACTTCCAAAACTATTCAGCTTTGATATTAATGAGTTTTTTGGGTTCATTGAGAACATGGTTGTTGTTCAATAATAAAATTAATCCTCAAAAATACAACTTGCCTAATAATTCTGCACTCCCTGTAATAGTATTTTTTAAAAACGGGCTTTCATTCATCAAAGTTTACCTTCACTTTAAGTATTTAAACCAAAAAGAGCTGGTAAGTAAAATAGCTTTACCTTTCTCTCCATTCTAAGGGTATAATTAATACTTGCAAGTAACTTATTTTGGGCTCAAATGGAATTGTCAGTGTGTCTTGTACTGTGCATACGTTTCCCTTGTTTTTTTTCATATAAAGTGTTAACTATAAAAAAACAACATTCTGTGCAGTAGAATGTTTATCTTGTGTTGTATCTAAAAGAGTAGTGATGGAGTGTGCAAAATGCGTATCATGTGAGTTATGCTGCTTGCATATTTTTACACTGCATACATTTCCACCTAGACATAACATACCATATGCTTGCAAGATACAAATCTGCAGTTTTTACTACAACATTGATAGTTTATTATAAACACAAAATATTCTGATTTCTTCTAAAGATTGGTTGGATTCCAAGTGTAACTTTCATGACAAACAACAGCAGAAGAAATGCTGTAAACAGAAATTAATTTAAAAATATTTTTATACACAAAATATATTAAATAATAATTATTTTTTCAGATTTTGGTCAAAACCAAGTTCAAACCAGGATTACACCTAAAAATAATCCTAAACCAACCCTCAGCATGTGGTCATTATATGACCTAATATACACAAAAAGGACTATTCATAAAGGCCCGAATTTTAACAAAAGTCATGTGGGGGTAGTTCAAGATTGGCTTTTTATTTCAACTAAAACTCATGATAACAAAATTATCTGACAAAAACTGAACTGAGTTGGAACTAACTATTTCAGTTTTAATTTACCCGAAACTTACTTTAAACTGGTTCAAAGTCAATTTTACCAAATTTAACCTATTCACAAAGTTGAATGTGAGTTTTAAACTGATTCACTAGTAATCTAATTTTGACCTTTTTAAACAAACTTTATTGAATTTGAATAAGAGGTTTTTTAAACATAACAAAAAACCCAAGAAGATACAATAGTCTAAACATTAGAGGAACAGACTACTCCAGAATTATATTGTTTAAAAAGACAGATGATCATTTTATTACCCTTTCTCCAGTTTTGCATAACAAACACTGTTATAGTAATATATTTTTTGTCTTGTTCACCTAATGTGCTGCCACCAATCAGCAGCTAGGTAGCTCCTAGCAGTGCACCGTCGCTCTTGAGAATACCTAGATAAGCTTTTCAATAAAGGAGAACAAGAGAACAAAGGAAATGAGAGGTCAATTAGGAAGTTCTTACAAATTGCATTCTCTATTTGAAACATGATGGTTTAATTTTCACTTTACTGTCTGTTTAACTGGATTACCTCTGTGATTACCTTGTATCTAATCCTCTGTAAACTGCTCCCTTATTTCAGTTCATTTGACAGACTTGCATTTTAGCCAAACAGTGCTGACTCCACAGTAGTGAGCACAATGTTATCTATATGTAGGCTGACCATATTGCCGCTTTAAGAAGGGACACATATGAAAAATACATATGTCAGGGTTCTTATACAAAACATTTCTTTAAACATCCCTGAAAACAGCCCTGACATATGTATTTTTCATGTGTCCCTTTTTAAAGCGGCAATATGGTCACCCTATCTATATGGCACACATGAACAAGTGCTGTCTAGCTGGGAACAACTGTCAAAATGTACTGAGATAAGAGGCGACCTTCAAGGGCTTAAAAATTATCCTATGAGCCTAAGGTTTAGCTTTCATCAAAGAATATCATGAGAACAAAGCAAATTTGAAAATAAAAGTAAAACTATCTGTATCATAAATGTTTAACTTTGTCTAGACTATACTTTTATTATTCTATTTTGGGCCCAGGAGAGGGTTCATGTTACGCTGTCAGTGGAGAATTTTTTCCCCATGCATTGGGGGCCCCGGTGGTGGCAAGGGTGCGCTGGCAAGAGGGATTTTTTTCCCCATGAATTGGGAAGATGGAGGTGTGACTGGGAGTTTAATGGGGTGCTCTGAGAGAATTTTTTTTATATGCATTCAGAGTCTACTGCAGAACTGCATTGCTGATGATGTGGCTGCCTCAACCTCAGCTGAGCTGCTCAGTGAGAGTTGCGGAACAAACTCCAGGGCACATATTGCTTCTGCAGCCGACCTTAGGCCCCCACTGAGTGGCTGACCTCAAGGGCTCGGTCGGACCTGTGACTTTGTGGCCCTGCTAGTTCTGCCACTGAGGATCAGGGGCATTAGAATTAGTTAACGGGCCATAATAGTTGAAAAATGATCTGCTCTAATTTATTAGAGCATGTAATTTTAAGACTATTGACCCACAGAGCCCTGCTGGTCCAAGGTGGAACCCCCTGCTGTTCTGGGGCACTTGCAATAAGAATCAGTTATCCTACCCCTTAAGTGATAAGAACTACTAGTGAATTATACAGCAATTATTGGTTTGTTATGTAACATAGGAAATGTGTTATTTAGTACACCTTAGATTTAGGTGAAATGCATTCAAAACACTTTTTGTATTCAAATGGCCTTCTCTTGGGGTTTGTTTTTGATCAAACATTTACATAATTTGGAAATTAAAAACTATTTCACCCACTAATTTATCAGTTTTTGTATCAACCTAAGAGATTTCTTTTTATTACAGAGAAAAAATACCTTCTGTAGATTTCAAAATAAATGTATTACATCTCCAAACACAATAAGCAGTTTTACAATTCGTTTCCCAAAGCACTAAAGAAACTTTACCACCATGTATCTTGCATGCAATTTCTTGTGCAAGCCTGCTTAATGCCCAGTGGTGGAGTTAAATAACTCCAAACATGTTTGTTTTGGGTGATTGACACTGGTTGCACAAGAGCAGAGGGCAGTACTGCACAATAACTTAATTGTGCAATATTACATGCAGGCAGTGGAATAACAACATAAGCTGCTTGCTCACCTTGAATACAAGTGGACAGGTTCCCTATATGTGAACATTGTCTGCCCATCAAATGATAACTGTGGCCCTATGTTAAGTCCAAATTTCAAACAAAGTTGTTTAATAGGTTAAGCTGTAAGTTTTATATTAAAAAAAAAAAATGTCCACTACGCAAGTTCAAAATATATATTTTTTTTGTGTAAAAATTGAAGTTGAAAGAGGGGACCATCCATGTCATCATATCATATCTCTAAACATCTTTCAAAGTGTGGCACAAACGTTACATTAATTTTATATGATAAAAAAAAGAGAAAGTGTCCAGCGACCATATTCATTGCCTGTAGCAATTATTCAATTCATAACAAATCTCCACATCATCCTTTAGATTTTTAAATCTATATGAAAATCAAAAAAGAGTTGGAAAGAATAAAAGCTTTGAATATGATTAAAATAACCCTATGCATTAATGTAAACGACATTATACTGGCAGAAAATTCATGACTTCAATGAACCTTGAAATAAAGTTTGAGCTTCCAATTAGGCTCCATAGAGTATATGTAGTGTAAATTGAAGTCAGTTATATTAGCAATAAACATTAGCGTCATCTGAGTTACTAAATTTTTGAAAACTGGGTACCAGGGGCTTAATAGGACAAAAACAATGCTACTGCTAATGATACATCATCTGATATTCACTGACGCTTATATAAGCCAAGCTCTGTTTTATAAAAAATGCACTAGCAGATAAAAGGATAATAACACCCAATGATAAGGTCCGAAAACATGACATGGGTGAAATATTAATTCTCTTCATGATGTTAGACAGAGAGTGACTTTATATCTTCATTTGTTAAAATAGTGTTTTCAACACAAGATGGGAGTCGACCCTTTGAGTAAAGAAGAAGATCTTGACTTAGACGTAAGCAATATTAAGAGATTGTCAATAACAGGAGAGGAGCTGAGCACTGTAAACATCTATTAGACTAATGAGTCTTCATAACAAATATATATACAAAATGATCTCACAAAATAGATCCCAGGGTCTACAAATAGAATAGACCATATCTGCAGAAGTGTCCCTCATCCGCAACTCCAGATCTCACAATGAATGTAACTCTATATCTACAAACCAGCTTGGCATCTCTTCCTCTACAGCCTCAGTTGTCATGTACTCTCAAGTCTATCTTTAACAGAAGAAGGTACCTAGATACCTACACCATAGGGCAGCAATAACTTGTGCTCAGGAGCTGGAGACCAATGGATGTGCAGGCAAATTTGAAGCCATTTCAGAGGCCCTTATTCTGCTCACTATCATGGCTTCACTGCCATAACGCTAATGTAATTAACATCAAGCAGCAGGCATCAGAGGAACTGATGAGGAGCAGAGATTCCATTAAAATAGCCACATTTTGGGCATTAAAAGCTGTCAACCAAGATAGAAGACAAACACAGCTTCTTTATTGTGTGCTGCTCCCCTTAACCCTTGTCAGAATCCTCCATGCCTGTTCCTTTAATATAGGGCTACTTAAAGGGACAGTAAACCTTAAAAATAATGTTATATAATTCTGCACATAGTGCAGAATTATATAACATTATTTAGGTGCTATAGCCATAAACGCATTTTTTAAAAATGCGTTTATGGCTATAGCACCTAAATAATGTTATATAATTCTGCACTATGTGCAGAATTATATAACATTGTTTTTAAGGTTTACTGTCCCTTTAAAGGGATATGAAACCCAAAATGTTTCTTTCATGATTCAGATAGCGAATACATTTTAAAACAACTTTCTAATTTACTTCTATTATTTAATCTGTTTTATTCTCTTGGTATCATTTGTTGAAGGAGCAGCATCGCACTAATGGTTTCTAATTGAACACATATGTGAGCAAATCACAATCGATATATATATGCAGCCACCAATTAACAGCTACAATCTAGGTTCTCTGCTACACCTAAGCGTGCCTAGATAAACCTTTCAGCAAAGAATAACAAGAGAAGGAAGCAAATTAAATAATAGAAGTAAACTGGAAAGTTGATTACAATTGCATTCTCTATCTGGATCATGAAAGAAAATGTTTGGGTTTCATGTCCCTTTAAGATCATCACACCCCTAACCAGGTGCTTAGTAATTTGTTTGCTAGTCAGCATACAGGTAGATACTGTCTGCATCACAATTGTGTGAAACCTACATCCTGTTCGCCGTATTCAGCGATGTCTGTCAGACCTGATCCACACTGTCGGATCAGGTCTGACAGACATTGATAACTAGAGGCCATTGTGTCACTGCACTCTCTCTGCCAGCAACCTTTCTCCTATCCATACTCTAGGCAAGCTCCTTAGCGGTGTATTTGCTCTCACAGGGTGTCATTCCATTGAACATCACTCCTCCCACTTGTGACATCACCAAACCATCTGGACTAATTCACAGCACAGTTCAACTTCCCTTTACCTACTATAAGCTCTGCTAAAACTTATCCCATTTAATTGATTATGCATACCCTTACAAGACTGTTACTTATTCAGTATTAAAGACTCAGCAAATCTGTCTTATTTCCTGCAGATTCAGGATACACTCCATAGTACAAACTTCCAACCATAATATACACACTCTCCAAGACTCCTCCTAGGTATACATCCCATCTCCAGCACTCTTAATTATATACTTAATAATACTCCTATATATCCGGGTAATCCCCACAGTTGAGATCTACGCATCTGCACTTCCGTGCCAGTCCTGACAACCCTATTGAAAATTAACTCCTTTCCTTGTCTTACCCTGAATCTGACAGGGACTCCAACCTCATCACCATTACTAGAACAAAATATCCATTATAAGCAAGGAGATTTTTGCAAGTACATTGTGTATAGAAAAGAAAACGACTACTTTTCCTGGATCATTGAGGGTGTCAGTTGCGGGACAAATCTGTATAATTAGTTTAATGTTCTTAGCTGCTATGGAACACTGGAGTTAATCTTGCATGGCACAAATAATCTCAAATTGATCAGTGCATTTATATGAAACACTTTGAGCAAACTTAGAAACTGGATAACTTGTAAATCAGGAGATATTTAGAAGTTTGTAATGATCCTTGTCAGTGCCGTCAGTGCCGCCATCGAACATCCCAGACATACCCCCCCCCCCAATAAAATTCTCAATATCATTAGAACATTTTTAAAGTAAAATCTTACTTTTGCTATGTGTTTGACCCCTGTAAGGTCACATACCCTGCGAACCATATTCTTAGTAAACCAGCAAAAGCAAGAATATGTATGCTCCAATCACCTGACACATATTTATCTGGATAGGCAGAAGGGTATTGTGGGATTGTGACTTTCTGTTTAACTTCATTTCAGAAGCTAAACATTTAGGGCTCCATGTACTAAGCAGTGGTTCGCATATGCAAGCCTACTTCCCACAATCTAAGAAGCACCAGTCATTAGACCACTGCTTCTTACACTCTATGCCACCTCTGAGATGGCGAGGGGAAATCACCAAGAGCTCACTCGCTCCCGGTGATTGACAGTCCCTTCTCTAATGCGATTGGTTGCGCAAGAGAAGGGGATGACTTACACACTCATTTTAATGTGTAATTATACATACAGGGCAGCGGATCTTGTTTGTATGTAGTGAAGGCAATTGGACAACTTCTCAAGCTGAGAAGCTTGTCTGCTCGCTTCTTAGTATATGGGGGCCTTAGTTTAGATTTAATTTAAAATAATATTTTCTACTTATTTAGACTGTTCTATTTTGACACTGGGATGTTCCTTTAAATAGCTCAGCAATATAGAACTGAATTTTTTTGCATATATATATATATATATATATATATATATATATATATTTTTAATTTCAGACCAATTCATCATTGAAATCCAAAATTAGAAACAGGCCTGTAAGGGAACATTTCTGCAAACCTAAACTATGGTTGAACTGCAATGCAAACATATTTTAGCTGCAGAATTGTGGAACATCTGTTTGAATTCACTGATTCTGTATTAAAGGGATAATATAATGCAACATTACATGTTATGATTTGTTATATATAAAACTACATTATTAAATCCTGAAAGGTTAGATCTCACTTGGCAGACGCAAGTCAAGTAGCTCTCGACACAACTGGCAAATGACAAGGTCAAGTGAATGCTGATCCTGATTGGCTGACCAGCCATTTTCTATTAAGGAGCTGTGTATTAGATAAATATATATATATATATATATATATATATATATATATATATATATATATATATATATATATATATATATATATATACAAAAAAAAATAGATGTTCCTGCCCTGAAAAATAAACATTTTTATGGACTGTTTTACTTTGAGCTTTAAGTCACATCATTTCTTTTTACTTTTGTTATGTGTCGTACACCCTAAAGTAACTAAAACAATAACATTATAAAGAATTTAGAATTATACAGACAATAAATTAAACATGTGCATCTCAAAAAGCATTTGATATTATGCTTAAAAAACTAGATTACAAGTGGAGTGCAAAAATGTTAGTGCTGTTGAGCCCTATAATCACATTTAAGGAAAATCAACAACTCTTTTATGTTTGCGCTGGTATTACAAGTTGATAGTAAAAAGTTGGGACTCGCTATAAGAAAGACTTTTCTGTCTTTCACTTGAGCCCTAACCTGAAGGTGCACTAGGACAACTGCGCTAAACTGAAGGTGCATTAAAGTGAAGGTCAATTTTGATAAATTAGTGTCCGGTTTTTAATAATCCTATTAAAAACAAGGGCACTTTAATTAATCAAAATTGACATCTCACTTGTTTTCTTCAAAAACTTACCTTTTCATCCTGACAGCCGCTGCAGCGCTTCCTCCGCCCATCGCAAGCACTGTTCGCGGGTCCAAAATGACGAATCCGGCTTCCTCCAATCACGACATTGCCTCAGGCCATGATCCCCCTGGGGTGAAAGCCGTTATTGGAGGAATCCGGATTTTTCATTTCTGATGTAAGAAGAGGCTTCCGATGGCCAGTGGAATCATGGAGCAGATGCCAGGATTAAAAGGTAAGTTTTAGAAGTGTCAGGGTGCCAGGAATCAGACTGAGACGAGAAGAGCAAAAATAAGCACACCTTTATTAATAGCAAACAATAATAAAAAGTCCACAAAACAAATAAAAAGCCAGGAATCAAAACCAGAGCTGGTAGTCAGATGAGCCGAGTCAGGAGCCAAAGCGAATAGTCAGACGAGCCGAGTCAGGAGCCAAAGCGAGTAGTCAGACGAGCCAGAATCAGGAACAAGGAGAACAGCAGAGGCAGGAACAAGCCAGGGATCAGGAACCAGGAGGGACGTCAGACAGCCAGGTAATACACAGGGGCTCTCACAAACAGGTCTGAGACACCGCAAGGGCAAAGCATACTGAACAGAGGCCCTTTAAATAATAAGTGATGACATCACAATTCTGAGACTGCATCCTGTCTCACACTGATGATGTACACCAGTCTGGCCATAAAAGGAAGTGCAGGAAATGAGCAGCATCACACAGTATGCACCAGAGTCAGCAAGAGAGGTGAGTAAAATGGCTGCCAGCAGCACATGGCAAACAAAGCAGGGAAAAAACCCTGACAGTACCCTTCATTCAACGACCCCTCCCCCGTGGGAGGACAAAAGGCTTATTAGGGAAACGAGCAGGGAAGGCATGGAGGAGGGCAGGAGCATGAACATCAGAGGAGGGAACCCATGAATGCTCCTCCGGACCGTAGCCCCTCCAGTGAACCAAATATTGTACGCGGCCCCTGGACATACAAGAGTCAATAATGCTGCTGACCTCATACTCCTCATAGTTGTCAACAAAGATAGGATGGGGACGAGGCAAAACAGTGGTAAACCGATTACAAACCAATGGTTTCAAGAAGGAGACATGAAAAACATTGAAGATGCGCATTGCAGGAGGAAGGTCAAGAGCGTAGGCCACAGGATTGACCTGTTGGAGTATTTGAAAAGGACCAACATAACGGGTAGCCAGTTTATTGGAAGGCACATGAAGGTTCAAGTTGCGGGAGGACAGCCAAACTCTCTCACCAACCTGGTAGGAAGGCGCGGGCAGACACCTACGATTGGCCTGGAACATTTGGCCCTGCATAGAACGATGAAGGCAATCCTGAATCTGCATCCACATGGAATGGAGTTGCCAGAGATGCTCCTCCAAAGCTGGAATACCCTGAGACATGAATGAATCGGGCAACAAGGATGGTTGAAACCCATAATTTGCCATGAATGGGGATAACTTGGAGGAAGCATTAATAGCACTATTACGAGCAAACTCTGCCCATGGTAACAGTTCAGACCAATTATTGTGGTGATCTGAGACATAGCAATGGAGGAACTGTTCCAGAGCTTGATTAGACCATTCCACAGCCCTATTAGATTGAGGGTTATATGCTGAGGAGAAGGAAAGCTGGATCCCCATTTGAGCACAAAAGGAATGCCAAAATCTGGAGACAAACTGGCTCCCCCGGTCCGACACTATCTCCTTGGGTAACCCATGTAAATGGAAGACCTCCCGGGCAAAAATTGAAGCAAGCTCCTGAGCGTTAGGCAATTTCTTCAACCACCATAAGGATAACAGTATTGCCATTGGAAACCAGGAGCTCGACAATGAAGTCCATGGAAAGATGTGTCCAAGGACACTCACCATTAGCAATAGGTTGAAGAAGACCCACAGGAAGACGTTGAAGAGTCTTATTCTGTGCACAAACTGAGCAGGAGGCAACATACGCAGCAACATCAGAACAAAGACCTGGCCACCAGAATTGTCGAGTGACAGATCAAATAATTTGGTTTTTGCGTGGGTGACCTGCAGATTTAGGATAGTGGTAAGTGTGCAAAAGTTTAGTTTGAAGATTCTCAAGAACAAGAACTAACCACTAGGTTTCTCAGGGGTGCATTGGTTTGTGCAGACAGGATCTCCTCTCCCAAAGGAGAAGTCAAATTAGTACATATGGTAGCCAAAATATGGTCAGGAGATATAACTGGAGTAGTTACAGACTCCTCCTTGGACAGAGGCAAAAATTGTCGAGAGAGGGCATCAGCCCTAACATTCTTACTACCAGGTAGGTAGGAGATCACATAATTAAACCAAGACAAAAATAGCGCCCATCTGGAATGTCGGGGCTACAAACGTTTTGCTTCAGATAGATAAGTTAAATTCTTGTGGTCAGTAAGAATGAGCACTGGCACGCTAGTACCCTCGAGAAGATGCCTCCATTCCTTGAGTGCCAAAATTATGGCCAGTAATTCCCTGTCGCCAATTTCATAATTGCACTCCACTGGAGACAATTTCTTAGAGTAGAAACCACACGGATGCAAGGAACCATCAGGCGTAGGATGTTGAGACAAGAGGGCACCTACTCCAGTCTCAGACGCATCGACCTCAAGAACGAAAGGCAGGACAGGGTTACGATGAGCCAGAACTGGAACGGCAGCAAAGGCAGTCTTAAGACTATCAAAGGCCTTAATGGCAATAGGTGACCAATGGAGTCAATCATTCTCTTTACGGGTCATGTCTGTGATAGGTTTGACCAAGGAAGAAAAGTTTTTAATAAACTTTCTATAGTAATTGGCGAACCCCAAAAAACTTTGAATAGACCGAAGACCAACTGGGCGAGGCCACTGCAGATAACTTGTCAGGATCCATGAAGAATCCTGCAACGTAGATAACGTAACCAAGGAAGTTTACTTGAGTCTGATGGAACTCACATTTCTCGAGTTTACAAAACAGGCTGTTCTCACGTAGTCTCTGAAGAACCCATGTAACATCAGAACGATGAGCCTCAAGTGAGGGTGAGTGTATGAGGATGTCATCTAAGTACACCACAACACACTGTTGCAACATATCTTGCAGGACATCATTAATAAATTCCTGGAAAACAGCAGGAGCATTACATAGGCCAAAGGGCATTACAAGATACTCATAATGCCCGCTCCTGGTGTTAAATGCTGTTTTCCATTCGTGGCCCTCCTTGATCCTAACGAGATTGTACGCTCCTCTCAAATCAAGTTTAGTAAGGACCGTAGCTCCCTTGAGGCAGTCAAAGAATTCCATAATGAGCGTCATAGGGTAAGCATTCTTAGACGATTAAGACCCCTATAATCGATGCATGGTCTTAACGTGCCACCCTTTTTCTTCACAAAGAAGAAGCCAGCCCCTGCAGGAGAGCAGGATTTGTGGATGATCACCACGACAGAGCATCGGCAACATACTCCTCCATAGCACAATTCTCTGCAACAGACAGAGGGTAAACCCAGCCCGAGGAGGAATGGCTCCGGGTTGCAGGTCTATGGCACAATCGTAAAACTGGTGAGGAGGCAACATACCGGCACACACCTTGTCAAAAACGTCTAGGAACTCTCGGTACTCCTCTGGCAATTGAGATACCTAAGAAGTGCACAATACTTTAACTGGTTTCCGAAGACAAGTGGAAATACATTGCGGAGACCACAACAAAATTACGGACCTGCGCCAGTCGAGACTGGGATTGTGCTTTTGGAGCCAGGGATAACCCAGAACAACCGGAAAATGCGGAGAGTTTATCACCTGGAACTGGAGGGTTTCAAAATGGAGAGCCCCAACAGCCATGGATAACAGAGCAGTTTTGTGAGTAACGAGTGCGGGCGGAAGGGGCCTGCCATCAATGGCCTCAATAGCAAGCGGAATGGACCGAGGCAAAATTGGAATGGAGTGCTTTGATACAAAAGCACTGTCAATGAAATAGCCCGCAGCACCGGAGTCAAAAAGAGCCTGGGTGACTATGAAGGAGTCCACCTAGGAAAGGACAACTGTGACCAAAGGTTTCTCCTTAAGCGGTTCCAGGGACGAGGATAAACCACCCAAGGTCTGCCCCCGACAGGACCTTAGGTGTGAGCGTTTCCCGGCCATGTAGGACAAGACTTCAAAAGGTGGCCCTGTAACCCACAATAGAAGCAGAACCCCTTCCTCCTCCTAAAGGCCCTCTCCGCTGTGGAGAGAACGCATGAATCCCAACTGTATTGGCTCAGCAGTATCTGGTGACTCGGGACCAGGAGGCATGGGAGGAGAGGGAGGCATGGGTGGGAACGAACACGTAGGAGACAACGGAACAGGAGGCTTCCGCAAGCGCTCCTTGAAAGAGGGCCTCTCACTTAGTCTGATGTCAATTAGGATCAAAAAAGACACCAATGCCTCAAGATCTTCTGCTAAATCTCTGGCAGCAACTTCTCTTTAATCACATAAGAGAGCCCATGAAAGAAGGTGGCAACAAGGGCTTCATTGTTCCAACCTACCTCTGCGGCAAGTGTACGGAACTCAATGGCATACTGAGCAACAGATCTTGTACCTTGCTGAATGGACATGAGTCATTTAGCAGCAGAGGAGGAGCGAGCCGGAACATCAAATACCCTTCGAAAAGGAGGCCACAAATTCAGGGTAATTTGAAATCACAGGTTTATTAGTCTCCCACAAGGGATTAGCCCAGGCAAGAGCTGTGTCAGAGAGTAAAGAGATGAGAAATCCCACCTTAGCTCTGTCAGTGGGAAACGCCTGAGGTAACATCTCAAAGTAAATGACCACCTGGTTCAAAAACCCTCTGCACTGATTAGGATCGCCTCCATATCACTGAGGTAGAGGTGCAGAACTGGACATGCTCCTGGTAGGACTAGGTGCAGCAGCAGAAACAGGAGCAGCCATAACTTGCGTGACACTTTGGTCCAAATGTGCAGTGCGAGTTAGCAGGGTTTGCAGGGCTAGTGCAAATTGATCCTAGCGGTGATCCTGTTCATCCATCCTGGAAATTATGGCAGGTAAAGGTGGATTATTAGCACCATCAGGATTCATGGCCCTTGCGTAATGTCAGGGTGCCAATAATCAGACTGAGACGAGAAGTGCAAAAATAATCACACCTTTATTAATAGCAAAAAATAATAAAAAGTCCACAAAACAAATAACAAGCCAGGAATCAAAACCAGAGCTGGTAGTCAGATGAGCCGAGTCAGGAGCCAAAGTTAGTAGTCAGTTGAGCCGGAATCAGGAACAAGGAGAACAGCAGAGGCAGGAACAAGCCAGGGATCAGGAAGCAGGAGGGACTTCAGACAGCCAGGTAATACACAGGAGCTCTCACAAACAGGTCTGAGACAACGCAAGGGCAAAGCATACTGAACAGAGGCCCTTTAAATAATAAGTGATGACATCACAATTCTGAGACTGCATCCTGTCTCACACTGATGATGTACACCAGTCTGGCCATAAAAGGAAGTGCAGAAAATGAGCAGCATCACACAGTATTCACCAGAGTCAGCAAGAGAGGTGAGTAAAATGGCTGCCAGCAGCACATGGCAAACAAAGCAGGGAAAAACCCTGACAAGAAGAAAACAAGTCAAATGTTAATTTTGATGAATTAAAGTGCCCTTGTTTTTAATAGGATTATTAAAAACCTGGCACTAATTCATAAAAATTGACCTTCACTTTAAGAATACTTCAAATACCTATGTTCTTTTTCTTTTTAAATATATTTATTTGTTTAAAAAAAAAAAAAAAATATATATATATATATATATATATAATATACAGATATTTAAATATATATATATTTAAAATTATAAACAAAGTTTTCTGCTAAGTCAAGAACATAGGTGTTTATATATATATATATATATTTATATGTATATATATATATATGTTTATTAGGGATGGGTGAATGTGTAAATTTCCGAATTCGAATGTTAGAACGAATGTTATCACCGAAATTTGAATTACAAATCCAAATGTTGATACGAACGATTATTCTTAAAAATTCTATAATCGAATGCTATTTACAGTTTTCTAATGTCACTTTCGAATTTGAATGTTTATAATTCGATCGAATGCCCATATTCAAAATTTTGAATTTAAAGTGAAGGTCCATTTTGATGAATTAGTGCCCGGTTTTTAATAAACCTATTAAAAACAAGGGCACTTTAATTCATCAAAATTGACATTTCACTGTTTTCTTCAAAAGCTTACCTTTTAATCCTGAATGCCGCTCCAGCGATTCCCACGGCCGTCGGAAGCCTCTGCAGACGTCAGAAATTACGAATCAGGCTTCCTCCAATCACAGCTTCCCCCCGGGGGAATATTGGCCTGATGCAACGCTGAGATTGAAGGAAGCCGGATTCGTCATTTTGGACCCGCGAAGACGGCTTGCGACGGGCGGAGGAAGTGCTGGAGCGACTGCCAGGATTAAAAGGTACGTTTTTGAAGAAAACAGTGAAATATCAATTTTGATGAATTAAAGTGCCGTTGTTTTCAATAGGTTTATTAAAAACCGGGCGCTAATTTATCAAAATGGACCTTCACTTTAACATTCTATTTAACAAATAATATTCAGAAGTTGAATAGTTCATGTGGTAGGGAATCTAGTAAATTGATACATAATAGATACAAATATATCAATTTGAATGTTTCTATTTCTTAATTCGAATATTACATTTAAAGAAAGCATTAGAAATACTATTACAAACATATAAATTCTAATTTTTTTAATTTGAATATTGCATAATTAGAATATTACATTTAAATAAAGCATTATAGAAATACTATTACAAATATATAAATTAAAAAGTTTTGAATTTGAATATTACATAATTAGGATATTACATTTAAAGAAAGCATTAGAAATACTGATACAAATATATAAATTCAAATTTTTCAAAATGAATATTTTCGAATGTAATCGTAAAATTAGAAACCGAACATTCAAAAATCGAATGTTAGAATGTTATGTAAACATTCAAAATTCGATTAGAACGAACGGATGTGTTAAAATTTGTTTCCTTTTTCGAATGTTGCGAAACATTCACCCATCCCTAATATATATGTATGTACAGTTTATATATATATATATATATATATATATATATATATATATATATATATATGTGTGTATAGTTATGTTTTATATTAAATAGGTAACATTTTTATATGTATGTGTGTAGTTATGTTTTATAATATATATATATATATATATATATATATATATATATATATATATATATATATATATATACAGTATGTGTGTGTGTGTGTTTTGTGAAACTTTTTTGTAGCCCTACCACTTTATTTCAGGTCTCAAGCCATGATAATTTTTCTAGTGTTATGTGTTGCTCTCAAACACAAAAAATAATTTTCTACTTATGTTTAGCATGGTCGTGATATGCATTGAAAGTATAGGGCGCGTTTAAAAGATGTTAGGCGTGCTAAGCACTCTCTGGTTATTCAGTTTTACCATAAACTATTATATCAATTTGTCCGCTAATCATAGCTCGGTCATACAATATGATGAGCGATTTAAGATCTTTTCATCCTTAGCCATAAATCTATGTGACATATTCAGGTGATTCCTAGTTGAGTATATCTAGTCTAAAGTCTTGTTTCACATATAAAAATCTACTTAGCAATATGTTGTCTACAGTACATAATGGGAATTTGTGTTCAATGTTCTTGCCTGCAAAATCACCAACTACATCTAATTTAAACTGCACAGTATTAAGAGTTAAGAGTACTTGAGAGTTTTATTTAATGATCCAACAGAAAACAAATATTCATTAAGGTGTTTAGCAAAATGTAACCTTAGACTAACAATTAAATTAATGTGCATTTGGAGTTGGGTCCCTAGGGCTAAGCTTGTTAATAAAAAAATAATAATAATAATAAAAAGGCTTTATTGTTTCTTAAAATGTTCTTTTGAATGTAAATTTTAATACCAGGTACTTAAAGTGATGGTACATATTACAATTAGTCTAATCAGATCCAGAATCTAAGCTGTTTTATATGAACTTTCATTCAGCAACTTCTAATGAATATACGCTATGGGGCCGATTTAGAGTGGATCATGTCTGCCCGACATCGCTATATGCCAACAGCATACATTGTCGGCATTTAACATTGCACAAGCATTCCTAGTGAAATGCTTGTGCAATGCCGCTGTTAGGCATTATTATAAGAGGGGGGGGGGTGTCAGTTAGCATTTATCAGTATTCTACACCTTCACCTGAAACTGAATGGATTACTTGACGAGATATCTCTGGAACAGAAATCAGACATGCAGTAAGTAAAATCTAATAGGGTTAAACAATGGCGTATCATAATCACACTATTTTACATAGCATAAATTAGAACAATGAAGCCCAGTAAAAATATTAGAAAAAAGAAATTATGCAGAGAAACTAACAGTTTTAGATAACGGTATATCCGGGTGCATCGCTAAGGACATTACAAGGCCATTCTTGAGATACAAGTATTTCTAACATCAGTATATTATTTTCTCACAGCATAAGCTGTTATAATAAACTATAATTAACCATTCATCCAAGCAGGGGTGTCAATCATCCCGATCGTATATCAGATCGGGATGATTGCAGTCTGCTGCCTCAGAGGTGGCGGACGAGTTAATGAGCAGCGGTCTTAAGACCGCTGCTTCTTAACTCCTGTTTCTGGCAAGCCTGAAGGCTTATGCAGAAACAGATTCATAGCACTGAATACGGGGCATGATAAATCGGCCTCTATAACTTATTTTTTTAACAACGTCATAAAATTCTAATACCCCGCTCCGTCTGCCTACTTTAAAACTATTTTTTTTTTTGAAGAGGTGACATTTTTACTTGTTCTCCAATCAGCACGCTAGCCATAAGGCACAATTAGAGCTGGCATGTTCTAAATAATATTTTATAAAAGAAAACGAAAGACATTTTTTGTAATACATTTTTTTTATTTTTATAAGGTTTGTTCTTGGATAGGTATTTCTATAATAAAGAGAAGTTTTGAAATTGTATAGTTTTATGTGTTAACATCCAATCTGTTAATTAGTTTGCAAATTTGTTTTCATTTTTTTTATTGATTGCACCATATCTTAAAGGGACAGTAAAGTTGAAATTAAACTTTTATGATTCATATAAGGCATTTCATTTTTTTTTACAACTTTCCAATTTACTTTTATTATTTAATTTGCTCTTCTCTCCTGAATCCTTTGTTGAAGAGTAAACATAGGTAGGCCTCAGGAGCAAGCTGCTGCTTGGTGGCTACACACAAATACAACTTGTCATTGGCTCACTCAATGTGTTCAGCTGGCTCCCAGTATTGTGCTGCTGCTCCTTTAACACAGTATACAAAGAGATTGAAGCAAATTTGATAATAGAAATTAATTGAAAAGTTGATTAAAATTGAAAGCTCTATCTGAATTGTGAAATAAAAAATTGGGTTTCATGTCCCTTCAAGTCAAACAAAAAAAATGCAGTTAAAAGAATCAGAGTAAATAGAAATTGTTGCTTAAAGGGACACTGAACCCAATTTTTTTCTTTTGTGATTTAGATAGAGCATTCAATTTTAAGCAACTTTCCAATTTACTCCTATTATCAATTTTTCTTCGTTCTCTTGCTATCTTTATTTTAAAAAGAAAGTCCAGAACCTTGGACAGCACTTGTTTATTGGTGGATGAATTTATCCACGAATCAGCAAGAACAACCCAGGTTGTTCACCAAAATGGGCCAGCATTTAAACATACATTCTTGTTTTTCAAATAAAGATACCATGAGAATGAAGAACATTTGCTAATAGGAGTAAATTAGAAAGTTGCTTAAAAATGTCATGCTCTATCTGAATCACAAAAGTAAAATTTTGGGTTCAGCGTCCCTTTAAAAGAACAATGTATAGTTTTTTAAGCTTTAAAGGGACATTAACCCCCAACATTTTCTTTCAAGATTCAGATAGAGAATGTAATTTTTAACAACATTCCAATTTACTTCTATTATCTAATTTGCTTCATTCTTTAGGTATCATTTGTTGAAGAAATAGCAATGTACAAAGGTGAGCCAATAACATGAGTCATCTATGTGCAGCCACCAATCAGCAGCCACTGAGCCTATCTAGATATGCTTTTCAGCAAAGAATATAAAGAGAATGAAGCAAATTGGATAATAGAAGTAAATTAGAAAGTTGTTTAAAATTGCTTGCTCTATCTGAATCATGGAAGAAAAAAATTGGGTTTAATGTCCCTTTAAGTTCAAAGGGGTATTTAGTAAAATGTTCAATACATGACTGATTTCTATAGAAGAATCCATGAAACCTGTGTCACTGAAGCAGTTAAAATACAAAACACGGTTAAGAATAATCTAATACAATAATATACACAATATATTTATTTGGCGCTCATTTAGCTGTGTTATTATAGGATGCAAATTTATGCTTATACATTTATTATTAATATTCAATAACAAAATAAACAAATGCAATTAGTTTGTCCTTCAAAATATATGAGAGAGAAAGAAAAAGTTATTATTGTCATTGACACCCAGCATAGCATAAGAAAAAGAAAACCAAGATAATGAATTTGTTCTTTCTTCTTAATTTCCATATTCACCTTTGTCAGTTCATGTTTGTATAAGAAGAATGAGCTCATATTGCATTGTGTATTGCAGCTGGCTGCATAGTGTTTTTAATAAGTCACAAATATTCACAGGAAACCAAGGAAATCAAAATGCCTTCATTGTTAGGTGCAAGTTATTGTATTAAATCAGCATGACTTGTTTGTTGTGTTTTTGAACCCATTTGGCTAAAAAAGAAATTTGGATAATAAGCCCCAAATATGTAAATGTTATCAGCCTTGTTAGAAGCTATAGTTTGTTTAAACAATAACAGTGAAATATCTTGTTCTGTGTTAAACAATACAACAGCTGCTTTTTTTTATCATAGCTATGTTCTTTTCCTTGAGAGTGCAGTTGCTAAGCAATGCCGACCCATGGGTATAGTATCTTTGCTAAGTGATCTCTATAGCATCTATTGTGGCAGTCAAATCTAGTTCTGAAAAGGCTACATAATATATAGCAAAGGCTGCCACACTTTGTGTGCAATAAACATGAACTATAAACGTATTCTATTAAAAATATAGCGTTCTTAAAGGTAAAGGCCAGGTACAGGGAATTCCAAAAATCTGCAGATTGATGTTTTTAAAGGGACATGAAACCCACATTTTTTTCTTTAATGATTCAGATAGAGAATACAATTTTAAAAAAGTTTCCAATTTACTTTTATTATCAAATTTTCTTAATTCTGTTGTTATTCTTTTTAAAAGATATATAGATAGATAGGGTGCACGTCTGGAGTCCTACATGACTGTAAAAAGTGCTGCCATCTTTTGCTCTTGGTAATGTAGCAAGACTACAGCCATAAAGTACTGCAGACTACTGAATTTACCTTCCTACTTTTCAACAAAAGATAACAAGAAAACAAAGAAAATTTGATCATAGAAGTAAATTGGCATGTTGTTTAAAATTGTTTGCTCAGTCTGAATCATGAAAGAAAATGTTGGGGTTTTGTGTTCCTTTAATTCATATTATTGTAATTTCAATGTTGATTGGGTTAGTTTAAATACTACATTTTATTAGCACATTATAGGGACACTGAAGTCAAAATTAAACTTTCATGACTCTTATAGAACAATATACTTTCCAAAGTATTGCCATTATCAAAATGTGTACAGTCTTTTCATATGCACACTTTTTGAGGCATCAGCTGCTACTGAGCATGTGCAAGAGTTCAGAGTGTGGGGCAGATTTAACAAGGGCTGAATGGCCCCTGTTCCTGCTCCGTAACTCGTCCGCCTGCTCTAAGCGGCGGACAACAATCAGCATGATCAGATACGATATTAACCTGCCCTCACCCTGTGTTCTAGTTAAGATATAATGAAATTCTGGCCTTTACAGTATGAGAACTATGACCCACTTTCTTCTTATGGAAAATAATTTCCTTTAGTGTCCTTCTTGATTTAGAGGAAAGTCTTTTCTAAATCTTTTCTCAATCAATGGCTAAAATAATAACACATGGCATCCAGATTGTTTAACACATCAGAAACATCACTCTAGTTACAAGACACACATGGACTTAATGAATCTCATTAACCCATTTCAGCTTTTTGTGATCAACTGCCATTATTGGTTGTTAACTTTTGCCATTATGGGAAAATGAATAACAAATAAAAAAAAAAAAACAACAATATTGAACAAGAATACACCCCATAGTAAGTAACCTTTATTTGTTTTTACAGTAAGATGTCTCTAAAGGGAAATGAAACCCAAAATTTTGCTTTCATGATTCAGATAGAACAAGTTATTTTAACCTTTTAACGCCGTTATGCCGTTCTATTCCGTCATAATTACACTGGGCTTTAGCGCCGTTATGACGGAATAGAACGTCATAGCCAACGGCTGTCCTGAAGCCTACTGCACTTCCTGGATTCGATCGCGGTCTGGAGGGCGTTCCTAGCATTACAGGGACGCCCCCAGTGGCGTCACTAGGGTTGGTGTCACCCGGTGCGGTAAGTCATGGTGTCACCCCCCCCAGAAAGCAGACACACACAAAAACACAGGCAAACACACATACAAACACTCAGACACACTTAAAACATACTCAGATGCACACACAAACACTCGGAAACACACTCAGACACACACACAAAAACACACACACAAAAACACTGAGACACACAAAAACTCAGACACACACATACAAAATATGTAAACTGCACTGCATTAATTATGAAGCTCATGCCTAGAGCTGCTCCCTGGCTCAGCAGAACATCAAATGAAAGATAAACAGAGCACTCTAAAATAAATCACTGAAGAAAAGGTTTAGGCACACAAACTATGAAAATTCTGCTCTCTGACTCTGTTCCAAGTCTGTCAGTGCACAGCCCTGGGCCGCATGCCACTGAGCAGTGAGCACAGATAGGCAGGCAGGTTTAGGCTAGCAGCGCAACTTTGCAAGCCCCACGGCACACCCACAACATTCATAGTGAAATTGGGCAGGGGGGGAGCAAAGTACAAACAAGCAAAAGCAGCCAGGAAAACTATTTGTTGAAATTGCAGTACTGGCTCAAGGGGCAAAAAAATTGTGTGTCTACAACTTCCCCAGTCCCACTACTCTAATGTTCACAAATGCCAGCCTCTAATAAAATAATCTATGCATCTCAACATTGTATTTCTTTGAATTTCAATAAAATGTAAAAAAAAAAAAAAAAAAAAAAAATCTTTTTTTTTTTTTTTTTTTTGGTGTCACCCCCTGGAGGGTGTCACCCGGGTGCGGCCTGCCCCCCCCCCCGCCCCCCCCCCCTAGTGACGCCACTGGACGCCCCCCAGACCCGATCCAATAATTGAAATCTCGCGATCGTGTGCACGATCTCATGATTTCAATTTGTCTACATCGGAACAGTTGTTCCAATGTAGACACTTTAACCCCGTCAGGAAAGGGTTAATTAACTTTCTAATTTGCTTTTGTTGAAAAGCAGGGACGTCATAATTAGGAGCCGGTCCATTTCTGGCGCACTATATGGCAGCAGTTTTGCAAGAATTTTATCAATTGCAAGAGCATTAGATGGCAGCACTATTTCCTGCCATGTAGTGCGCCAGTTGAATACCTAGGTATCTCTTTAAAATAGAATATCATGGGAAATAAGCAAATTTGATAATAGAAGCAAATTTGAATTATTTTTTAAATGCTATGCTCTGTCTGAATCACACAAGAAAATGGCTGGGTTTCATATCCCTTTACAGTTAAATGATAACTGATAAAGTGACATTGTATTCATTTATTGGCCCCTATTCAACAAAGTCTGGCGGACCTGATCCGACAGTGCGGATCAGGACCGCCAGACCTCGCTGAATACGGAGAGCAATACGCTCTCCATATTCAGCATTGCACCAGCAGCTCACAAGAGCTGCTGGTGCAACACCACCCCCTGCAGACTCGCGGCAAATGAGCTGCCAGCAGGGGGGTGTCAATCAACCCAATCGTACTCGATCGGGTTGAATTGCGGCGATGTCTGTCAGAGCAGGCGGACAGGGTTATGGAGCAGTTAGACCACTGCTTCATAACTGTTGTTTCTGGCGAGCCTGCAGGCTCGCCAGAAACACGGGGCCTCAAACTCTATCCAGAGCCTGATAGATATGCCCCATTGTCTTTTTTAATATTAAAGGGACACTGAACCCACATTTTTTCTTTCGTGATACAGATAAGAGCATGCAATTTTAAGCAACTTTCTAATTTATCCTATTATCAATTTTCTTCATTCTCTTGCTATCTTTATTTGAAAAATAAGTCATCTAAGCTAAGGAGCCAGCTAATTTTTGGTCCAGGAACCCTGGATAGCACTTGTTTATTGGTGGGTGAATTTATCCACCAATCAGCAAGAACAACCCAGGTTGTTCACCAAAAATGGGTCGGTATCTAAACTTATATATATGCTTTTCAAATAAAGATACAAAGAGAATGAAGAAAATTTGATAATAGGAGTAAATTAGAAAGTTGCTTAAAATGGCATGCTCTATCTGAATCATGAAAGAAAATATTTGGGTTCAGTGTCCCTTTAAGAGAAAGTATTTTGTATTTCAAAATTTGCTTCAGTTTCTTAATCTTTGGGGGGGGGAAAAGTTCTGATAAACCTTCTTGTTTGTGGAGTTAATCTCTACCAAAAGATCTTGTTTCAAACTTCTGTGGCATGAGTTGAAGATGTAGGCGCATGTTTCACATTGAAAAGGACATTTATTTGTACATTAAAAATATTATATAAAAAAAAGGAAATATTAAATTTGGCAAATATAAAGGGTTACAGCTTTCTTTTTCATAAAGGTTCAAATACTTTCTCGTTCCATTCAACAAGTGCATGAAAAACATCTTCGCATGTTCTGTGACTTTGTAATTTTAGATGAAAATATTGCTTAGAAACTCTCACCTGGGGCTCAACCGGAAAAAAAAAACAACACAAAGGGGTACATTGTCCTCTATATATCAACACCTTTTGGTGTTGTGTCTTCCGACTAGGCTTATGTCCGGAAATGGGAGGCAGAGATGAACGTGCAGATTACACCTCAACGATGGAAACGGTTGGCTTGCTTCACAGCAAGATCGGCACGTTCGCCTCTTTATTTGGAAACAAATATGAAGATTCTCACAAGGTGGTACCTCACACCTAGTAAATTGAAGTATATGTTTAAGAACGCTAGTAATAAGTGTTGGAGGGGGTGTGGCCAAGAGGGGACAATGTTACACATATGGTGGGATTGTCCGCACTTGTCTCCATTTTGGAGGGGAATTTTTGAGGTGATTAGAGAGGTTATAGGCTTAGACTTGGAATTTTCACCAGCAATCCCAATATTTAATGATTTATCTACCATCCCATGTAAGATACGATGTAGTAGTCACTCAGATTATGTTTAATGCAGCAAAAAAATTGATTCCCGCACTCTGGAAATCGCTAACAGTTCCCACTTTGGAAAGGTGGAAACAACAAGTTGAATATACAATTACTCTGGAGAGATATTTTAATTTTTCCACAAGACGGTTAAACTTTTATTATGACATGGTATTCTTGTGGGAACAATACAAATATACTAGGGTATAATGAGTAAGAGGGATGAGCATGCGAGTTTATCGATTAAAGGGACACTGAACCCAATTTTTTTCTTTTGTGATTCAGATAGAGCATGCAATTTTAAGCAACTTTCTAATTTACTCCTATTATCAAATTTTCTTCATTCTCTTGGTATCTTTATTTGAACTGCAAGAATGTAAGTTTAGATGCCAGCCCATTTTTAGTGAACAACCTGGGTTGTCCTTGCTGATTGGTGGATAAATTCATCCACCAATAAAAAAGCGCTGTCTACAGTGCTGAAACAAAAAAAAACTTAGATGCCTTCTTTTTCAAATAAAGATAGCAAGAGAACAAAGAAAAATTGATAATAGGAGTACATTAGAAAGTTGCTTAAAATTGCATGCTGTATCTGAATCACAAAAGAAAAAAATTTGGTTCAGTGTCCCTTTAAAGTAAGAGCGGTAGGCATCTTTTGGGGGTGAGGGAGGTAATTATTAATGCAGGATACGTTAAGATTGATTAGAATAAAGGTTGTGAACATATCCCTGGGGCAATGTTTTTTGTTTTTTTATGTGTTTTTATATGTTTTTTGTTTTATATGTTACAAGTATTTGTTTAAAGCATTCTGTTAATCACTTCATCAACATGCTGGTCGATCTAATATTAACTCTCATAGCAAGTGTAAAGCATTGGAAAACGCTCCTCACTGGCCGGAAACCTTTGGAGTACCAATAACACATGCTTACTTCAAAATCAGGAACTGATTATGTGATTTATATGTGAGAGACTCATGTCACATACAGTATCGGAGGATGCATATGCAGCTGCTGTTTAGTTTCTGAGAAACAATAGTTATCCAGTGCTCTTCGGGTTTTTGTCAGATTTGTGTTATATAGAATTGAAAACTTACACTTCATGTATGCTCACTTTTTACCTGACCAGACATTGTTATTTTGCCTGTATTTCAAATAAAGAAATAAAATATTTAAAAAAAAAGAACAGCCGTACACTTTGGTATCCAATATACAGCGTAAGGACTTACGCACGCAGAATTCAGAAAATCTACTCCATTCTCATCTCGCCACACATTGCAGGCGCAGAAACCGTTGCACTGACTAAAAAAAGGAACGTAACTCCCTGGAAGCCTTAACAAACACATACATTTAAGCAGCATCTCAAATAGTTAAAGGGACAGTATACTATGAGATTTGTTTTTTTAATCTTTATTTGTGTATTTGAAATAGCTGATTTTGTATTTTGAAGCCACAACCTAATCAAATGCATTGAGCTTGTAGGTATAATCAGATTTCATTACTTTATCACATTGTTTACATATATTTGCTTTTTTACTTGATATTTGTTCTTAAAACAATCACCAATACTTGGAGAGAACAATGGGAAATCATAATTGTATTATATTTATCTCTTTAGAACCCACTTTAATTTATTCTACTATTAAAACAGTTTGGCATTGATGCTAAAATATATAATGGGACAGTCAAGTCCAAAGAAAACCTTCTTGTTTAAAATAGGGCATGTCATTTCAAACAACTTTCCAATTTAATTCTAACACCAATTTTGCTTTGTTCTCTTGGTATTCTTAGTTGAAAGCTAAACCTAGGATGGCTCATATGATAATTTCTAAGACCTTGAAGGCCACCTCTTTGCAATTGTGTCAAACCAATCACAAACAACACAACCTCTCACCTGCAGCCTTAAAACACTTGATAATGCACACCTATCAGTAACATCAGTATTTTATCTACCCATGTGTCAATTTATATTGGATGTGAGGTACATTGATTTACATCTTAGAAGTGAATATTACTATATGTACTCTTCATAAACAACTATTGTGGATGTGAGCTACAGTACAAGAATATGTCATAAACATTATACAATTACCTGTTTTTATTGCCATTTCCACACAGCTCATATTATATGTTTTAACAATATTAGTGTAATAAAACACACCTTACATGGATGTGTATGTGTATGGTAAATAACAGAGGACAACAGAGGCTCCTTGAATGAGGGAACTGAGGTGCCTGTAGTGGATTTCCTTGTTTTCCTGGTTTTAGAAGATTCTGGTGTTTCTGCTGGTATGCTGGCCACAGATGATAGGCTGGAGGCAGTGTCCTGCTGGTGTGTAAAGTGCTCAACCAACACACCCAAGAGTTGATTTTGTTCTCTCCATCTATTGTCCATTTGCATATCAGACAGAATTTGCATAATTTGTGACTGGTTCTGAACACTTGCACTTAACGATGCTGCCATGTCCCTCTGCAGCTCTATGCTAAAGTTGTTGTATCCTCTCTTGCCTCCTGAAGAACATCTCTTGGCCTCTTTGTATGCTCTCAGTGCTTGTTATGAGCCTCCTTTGGAGTGCAATGTATTCCTCACCCAAGGGAGAATACAATGCATCTACAGGCTCTTGAGCAACAGGGCTTCTAGTTGCTTGTTGGGCAGGGTCACATGCATCTGCTGGTGCTTGTTGGGCATGTTCACCTGCATCTGCTAGTGCTTAGGGGGCAGGTTCAACTGCATCTGCTGGTGCTTGGGGGGCAGGTTCAGCTACATCTGATGGTGCTTGGGGGCAGGTTCAGCTGCATCTGATGGTGCTTGAGGTGCAGCTGTAGTTTCTGATATATTTCCATCTGCAGATGGTGGAGCTTGTCCAATGGATGAGGATGGTGGAGCTTGTCCAATGGATGAGAATGGTGGAGCTCGTCCCATGGATGAGGATGGGGGAGGTCGTCCCATGGATGAGGATGATGGAGCTCGTCCCATGGATGAGGATGGGGGAGGTCATCCTATGGATGAGGATGGTGGAGCTCTCATGGTTGATTGATGACCAGTGTGTGACCACTCAGCCTCTCCAATTGTCACTTCTTGTGACATAGTCGGTGGGTAAAATTCATGACTGACATGAGATTTTATTGTGGGGGGGGGGTAAATACATGGACAATTGTGGCTGTCTTGGCTCCCCCTCAAAGCCAAAGGAAGGATATTCCTCTGGCCAGGAATCTTGACAGGGGTCAAATGGCAATGGCGGTAGGATCACTCCTGGGTCCTCAACTGAAGCCATCCAACCATGCTCATGCCTGGGAGCATACTGTTCTTGTGGTTGCCTGAAGACTCGTGGTGGTGGTGGTGGTGGCATGGATGTTTGTATCCTCGTGACAGGAGGTTCTGTGGAGGAGTCAAAGGATGAGAGGGATTAGTACAGTCAGATATATGTCCATGTGGGCATACAATTGCATGTGGCTTGTGGCCTGTATTACTCTGAGACATGTTAGTATTGCACGATTCCACCTCATATCATGAATTGCATTGTGTTAAGTATCAGTAATGTCAAGTATAATTGTAGATGTTTTTGTTAGTACGCCAAATACCATGCTCCTCATCATGTACATGAATGTGTGATATTAAAGAATGTTATATCTCAAATACATATAATACTGGTGTGTGGGATATAACTCACCAGCATTATGTGCTGGGGTTGCAGCCCCTGAGTCACGAGCCCCTGGAAGTCCACAGACTGCTGTGATACTGAGGGACCTGCGTATCATCTCCTATCAGGTGTTATACTCTATATCCAGGGATGGACCACCACCTGTTCCCTTCTGGTGCATAGCTTTCTGACCCATCTTTTCTTTGACCCGCCTCTTGCAGACATTCCACCACTTTTTCAGGCCCTCAACAGTCCTCCTCTGTGGGGCCACACTGTTGACGGCATCCTCTACCGCCAACCATACCGTTTTTCTCTTTTTGGCAAGGCCTTTGTCCTTCTCCTGCCCAAAGAGGGCACTGTAATTGTCTATGATGGCCTGAACAAGGGCAACATTTTCCGCAAATGAGAAGTTGGGACATCTCAGCCTCTCATCCTCCATGGCCACTTGGCTTCCTCCCTGTGATGTCCCTGGTGTGGGTTCCTCTCTATCCTCGATCTCCTCCCCCCTTCTGTCCCCATGTGCACCCTCTGTCCCTCTCCTAGATGTGCCTGCTCTCTGGGGCTCTCGGGCATCTCCCCTCCCATCATCCCTTCTGGCTCTCCCTCTCCCCACTCCACTTACTCCCCCACTGCTCCTCCTGTCCTCTACAATACTCCTCTCCCTGCCACACCTCTCCTCTCCTCCTCCCTACCTCTCCCTGCCATCCTCACACTAAATCACACTACACACACTCACACTCCCAGTTCAGTCACACACAATTACAACCAAACACTCAGCCTATCACACTGTAAAAATCAAATCAAATATGTGCGAGGTGTTAGAAAAAAAAGTGTGGTGTATTTGTATATGTATTTATGCAAAATGTGTGCAATATGTAAGAATATGTGTAAGTGTACAAGCTTACTCAACAACAATGCGACCTAACTAACTCCTCTGTTTCCACCTCTCTCTCTACTCTAACTAATCCTCCACTCCAGTGTAGTGTGTTGTAGCTCAATGAACATTTCGAACATACTGAAGAAAATGGTGGAAAATGGGTTTATATATGAATTTGAATAGTGTAATTACGTATCACATTTTTTATTTGAATTCTGGTTTCATTTTTATGAGTGTTAACCTAATTTGCATAAAACTACTCTTTATTGACACTTTCCGTGGACACAATACTGGCGTAAGTTACTTGTGCCGACTAAAATGTGTATTTGTGCACATTTGAGAAGATCTCCAGTTTGTCCTGTTTACACCAGTCTAGCATCTAACGGCGCAGTATATGTAATACCCCGATGTGCGAGGTGAAATTACGGGCCCGCACGGGTTTAAAGGCTTGCGCTGAAGCCTGCGCCATATATGTAATCGCGCCCCTGATTGTTGTTTTCTCACTCAGCCTTCACCTGTGATTGATGAAATGGATTTGCAAATATATTTTAAATAATAATAAACTATTTAATTTACAACTACATATGTATATCAGATGCCAATATTTACTTAATATATTATTTTTCATGGTTTCATTCAATATATGTTATACATAATTCATTAATTCTTTATGAAGCTAATATATCATATTTCAGCATTTCATATATTATACTTATAGGCACCTATTATATATTGAATATTACAGAGAACATCATTTTTATTGCTCATATAATTTAATTAACATCTGTGTGTTTAACATATTTGTAAAATGCTTTAAATTTTTAGAGAATTCTGCCTAAATGTGTTCATATTAATGTCAGTAATTATGGCTTCCATGTAAGTTGAGCAAAAAGTAACTTTATGCTACCGTTATGCCGCTAGCACAAAACATAAAATTCAATATACTCAAAAGTCGTAATAATTTTTTTACATACCATTTAACAGCTATTAGCCTGCTTGTAGTAGAGATGAAAATTCTTCATCTTATCCACTGGTCTACATATACATTTATACATTCTATGGTGGGCACCTATTTAATATAAATATATATATATATATATATATATATATATATATATATATATATATATATATATATATATATATATATATATATATATGATTATTATTATTAAACCACTGCAAAATTATTAGTTTCTCTTGTTTTACTATATATAGGTATGTGTTTGAGTAAAATGAACTACAGACATTTCTCCCAAATTCCATATAAAAATATTGTCATTGAGAACATTGATTTGTAGAAAAGGACAACTGGTCAAAATAACAAAAAAGATGCAGTGTTTTCAAACCTCAAATAATGCAAAGAAAACAAGTTTATATTTATTTTTAAAAACAACACAATACTAATGTTTTAACTTACCAAGAATTCAGAAATC
The DNA here is from genome assembly GCF_027579735.1 of Bombina bombina. Taxonomy (NCBI): domain Eukaryota; kingdom Metazoa; phylum Chordata; class Amphibia; order Anura; family Bombinatoridae; genus Bombina; species Bombina bombina. Next base: position 73,797,662 of record NC_069506.1, read on the forward strand.
AATATTTTGTGGAATAACCTTGATTTTTTTTTATTTTTTTTTATATATAATCTTTTATTGAGGTTTTGCAAGAAAAAATAAAATAAAACGTACAATGAATGGTGCATATTGTAAATAACAGCCTGTCATATGGTACAATACAATGCAATTTTTTAAAAGAAAAGATTGACAGACATAAGAAGTATCACAACATTAACTGAAACCTCCATTTTATGTATACAGTAGTTTCTATAGATGACTAGTTATCTGGGCCGTCATGGACCCTTTAATATAGGTTAAATAAACGCTAGGGTACGGTAGTCATATCGGAGACCCTATTGGGCCTAATGGCGCATTCAGAGTAGTTAAGTACCGCTTAAAATTAAATGGTCACATACGGACCGTATGTGGACAACATCCAATATATGATAGTATAGGGTGAAATGATAAGATATAAGAAGGGATGTGGGGGGGGGGAGGTTATCATCTGAGGTATAAAAGTTTACCTGAAATGGGAAGAGCAACCTTAGTGGAACTGGTTTGTAATAAGACTAAAATAAATGTGCTAGCTTGATTTAGACAAACATATAGGCCTATACTTAATATCTGGGATTAAACAACCATTTGTCAGCAGTACAGGGTGTTCCCTAAAAATGAACTTGTGAGCTTCCAATTGCTATGTGAAGCAGCTCCATTGTAGTAGCAATGTTGTCAAAATGTATCTATGGCTATAAAGCTAGATCAAGAGAGGAACCTAAAGTCCAAGAGTTAACCCCAAAGGGGTAGCGTCTTAGGAAAAGTAGGAATGAGGGGTATCCAAGAATTAACAGCCAACCCATTTCTTGTCACACAAATACAATACGAAGTATTGGATATACATGGGAACAGGGATTTAGGGTTACGTATCCTCCATCTCCCCTGCTGGCGCAGGGAAAGACAGAACCCCCATTGGCTCTGGTAATGAAGCTAAAGTTCTCCCCATGTAGGGTCAATACTCTGATGATTTTATGGGGGCTTGGGAGAGGACTATATAGCAATTCCTTTAACCAGAACCTCTAGTAATCCTTGACCCTCATAGTTAGCGACCCCTAAGTATGACAGAGATCCATTAGTCCACCCCTCTCCAATAAGCTGCTAGCATGCTACTATATCTTTGTCTAAAGTCTGTCTGTACCTATTTGAAACTATATTAAGACAACCTCAAGGACTAGCCATTAGATACTAGCTTATAACCACATATTGCAAAATGAAAACCTGTTAGGTTGACAAATAGGTATATTATTATTTGTTAACTCTTAAAAAGAGCATTATCAATTGTAGGAGGTATTTCTACTCACAATGTCCTGGTAATGTGCTATGGGCTAATGTAATATAGGCAATAATCTAGATTTTTTGCATATTAAGTTAGCTTCAATGAGCTAGTGATTTGGCTTAAGTATATTGCCACTGAGTTAAGAAGGAAAAGAATTAGGATGCTGAAAAATAAGCATAGAAGTCTTTTCCTTATACCCAGGGGCAGTGATGGGCAATGAGTAGTTATAAAGATTATGACAAGTCTAGATGTTTAAGTGTTGGAACTTGCACTTACCCCTGTACAAAATTCTGAGAATAGAAGGTTACACTATGGAATCGCCCCATTATATGAGGTGGGAATAATGCATGAAGTTTCCCCAACCCTATGTGTCATCCTATCATCTTGGCGCCAGCAGACTATATACACAAAATACTGTAATCTTCTAGGGGATATTACTTGCTCAGTACTATACCAAGAGGTGCGTATGAAGAGTTATATGTATTATTTCCTGAAAGTTATGTGGATTGTGTTATAAGGCACAACTGCAACAGGTATATGGGGATCTGTAGGGGACAGATATAAACGGAACATGTAACATTGCAAACATCTGAACTCCTAAAGTGAGCCAACATAAAAGCAACATAACTCGATATTGCAACACAAAAATATAAATAAAAATAGATTATGTAGCTTAAGACAGCTGATGTTAAAATAGTCTCTTATCGTAGTAAAAATGATTAAATTATAGTTCTATAAGGGGACATTTAACTCATATGAGCGTTAGAGTAGTCTCTGCTCAACCAATTCCAGTCACAGCAAGCTGACCTACAATTTGTAAAAAGTTGCAATGCGACGGAGTCTGAATTGGGAGGTGTAGAAACCACCACCAGATTGGCATATATGATTTTTATTAAATATATTTTTTAGCCTGAGGAAACAGCTCTTAGCTGAGAAACGCGTCGCTTTTTATTAAAGTTTTTATACATTTTAATACACTTGCTTGCCCTTTGGTGTATTTTTTGTGAGTACATAATTGGACTGTGCTGCCATTAGCCACCTGAGGAAGACCAGGACCTGCTGGGAGTTTTCCAGTCTGCTGGGTGACTGTTAGGTCCAAGCCTGCTGTTAATGCACCTGGAGGTGCATTGGATCTTGTAAGTGTATTCTTTACTTACTTGTCTCTCTGTCTTAACAATACTGGGCTATGTGCATATACTTTGTGTCCACATAGGATACCTACTATCAATCCCCTCAGGGACATCTTCTGGGTATCCACTTCAATCCCACAGTGAGCTGGACCACTGCAAGGCTCCGGCCTGCATCAATAGCACCACAGGGTGCACTGCTCTTTTGAGTATACATCTGGATTTGTGTTCATTGGAGTCACTTATCTTTGCATTACTAGGCCATGTCGGCGCCTCTGTTTTTTCTTTTTTTCAGTTATCTAACATCATAGGAAGACCATCCTACAACCAAGAGCTGCCACACCTTTTTGGACTTTTGTACATTGGAACTTGTTTTTCACATATCTCCTATGGAGATTGTTTGGTAGATATAGTGCTTATAGAGTTGTATATCCATTTTCTCTTTTTCCTTTCACACTACTATTTTTTGTCATTTGTGTTTGGAGGCGCCCCCTAAGGGTGTGGTTTATGCTGGGTTATAACACACTCTCAACATCAATATATGATTGACTGGGGATATTGCTGGCGAATAGGTATAAGCCGTTAGGCGATCCATGTCTTGTGATGTCCTGCCACCCAGCAGTGTGTAAGCAGTGTCGAGATTCTCCCCATCTTCCCCGCTCTGCTAGGATCCAACTCCCAATGCCCCAGGCTTTGATTGTAACAGAGTTACTTGACAGGAGGCCGGCCGCACCCTCCTGTGTACCATTTAGTAGGGGTTCTATTTGGGGTCTCCCCTGCAATGCGACGAGGGTAGGATGAGTCACAGTCTGTGAGTTACCATAGTCGCTCTTTGGTGGGGTAAAGTTCTGCTCCTCTTCTATCTGGGTAGACAAGTTCTCTCTGCATTCTGCCATCTTGCAAGTGTCACTAAATCCTCTCCTCAGTGAATCTCTAATGGTGTACTTGAGGTCATCGAAATTACTTTGCATCTGCATGTCCAGCTTTATAAGAAGTGTTTGTAGCGCTGAAAGGTAGTTCTCCATAATCAAGACAGCATTGCTAAAAGTTCACGTGTAGGCCTCCGCCTATAATCCCCCCGGCCGGACTCAAGCTCTTTTAAAAGTCTCCCAAAATATCTCGCCTATGTCTGGCTGTGTTCTGACTCTAATTTAGGTCCAACTTTGATTTTTTTGGGGTATTTAGACTTCTTTTATTAATATTCTTAAGAGGAGCTGTATCTCAATTTGTCTGTCCTGCACGGCGGTTGGCTCCGCCCCCCTAACCTTGAATTTTAATCACAGCTTTCCTGCGTCTTGGCATTCTCTCCACCAATCTTTCACATTGCTGTTGGGTGACATTATTCGACTCCTGGAGCACAAATTCAAGCAACTCGGCTTTGATGGCTTGTGACCATCCATCTTCCTCTTGATCACAATTCAAGAGGTTTTCAATGGGGTTCAGGTCTGGAGATTGGGCTGGCCATGACAGAGTATTGATCTGGTGGTCTTCCATCCAAACCTTGATTGACCTTGCTGTGTGGCATGGAGTATTGTCCTGCTGGAAAAAAAACCCCCCTGTACATTGCTTGATTCAAGCATCCTTCTCAAAGATAAATTTGCCTGATTCCAGGTCATCTTCTCTGATGAGTCCAGTTTTCAGCTTTCCACAACACCTAGTTGTCTAATGGTTAGATTTAGACTTGGAGAGGCCTACAAGTCACTGTGTCTTATACCCACTGTGAAATTTGGTGGAGGATCAGTGATCGGGTGCTTTAGCAAGGCTGGAATCTGGCAGATTTATCTTTTTGAAGGACACATGAATCAAGCCAAAGCACGTGCAAGCTTGCTTCCTTCGCTTCTAACAATATTCCAGCAGGACAATGCTCAATGCCACACAGCCAGGTCAATCAAGGTGTGGACGGAGGACCACCAGATCAAGAACCTGTCATGGCCTGCCCATATATATATATATATATATATATATATATATATATATATATATATATATATATATACACAGAGTGATGAGCTCTGATATCTATCTATTAGCTATCATATATCTATCTACCTATTTATTACATAGATTATAATATGTGTAATTAATATATATATCTTTCCATCCATGTACATTATATTTTCATTCAACAATAACAGACTGCTAGTTATTTTGCCCAATTATTTAGCCTAGATTCTGTATAATTTCCTACATGAAATGTGTCAATTCCTTAGTCTCCTTTACTCAACCCTAGTCTAAATAATTATGTTGCCACAAACATATCAAAGATAGCAAATTGTTATGCTTAAAACATAGGGTTCCATTTATGAGGCTGTGATAACAGCTTTGGAGCCCTGTCGGCCCAATAAGGGCCTGATAATTTAAAGGGACAGTCAACCCAAAAAATAATATAACTTATGTAGATAATGTATTTAACAATTTGTACAGCAAACTGTAGCCCAATTTTTATGTCAATATACTTTGCAAGTAAAAAGGCTTACTATTTCTCATTTGGCCTTTTTACATAGCCTCCTGATCCCTCCTTCCTGGCGTCATCCAGCTTCCACTGAATGGATCTTTTCGATCCTGCAAGTTCCCTTTTTTTGCGCATGCAATGTGCCGTTTTCAGCAAGGGAGGCTTAGTAAAGCTTAATGTTTTCTATATATGGTTTTGCACTTGTCTGCTAGAGTTATTTATTGAGATAAATGTATTTCCACACATCATATGTCAGAACTCGATCTACATATGGGGGGGGGGGGGGTTTACATCATGTTTTTCCTACTTGGAGCACCAGTGACTGTAATCTAGTAATTGTGCAGAACAAAACAACACACACATGATATGGCAGACACAAGACCACTGGCAATATTTGGCCACAAGTAATTACACACAGACCAACATTAATTTAATTTATTAAAGACACAGAGACGAGTATTTTGTATATCTCTCTTTTACTACTCATATGCAGCATTTAAAAGTAATGATACAGAAATAAATTAATCCAACATTAAAACAATAAAGATAACTCAGAGTTAACAAAAGTAACCAATGAAATGGATACTTTGGAAAACACAGAAAAAATGGACCAATAAGATGAGTCATAGCTTCCATAAACTGTCCAATATGTTCCCCAACTTCCTCTTTCTTGTCTGACGCTGAAAAAACAAAAATTAAAAATAACAGATTAAAGTTCCAACATGAGAAGAAAAACCAACAGAAGAATCAAAATCCAGCCAGAAATGAAGAAACTTCTTTTAACCCCATGATGAAGAGATAAACGAATTAAACAGGATTCTTTGAACCAGGAGATAAGATTTTGCAGACTATAATGGCTTGATTGAAGCGACGAATGCAGAGGAATGAAACCACGTTTAAGTAGATCTTCATAACTGGTTGGTAACTGAAAACCAAATAAATTATTAATATTGTGAAAATATAAGGGAGGGTAGAATGACAAGGGGTTGGAAAATACTCGTCTCTGTGTCTTTAATAAAATCTAGATTATACCTTCACAAGTTAGGATAATCAGAATTTTATTACAAGACCAGAGACTCATATTTTGCTAGTTTAAAGCAACTAACAAAATAAATTATTAGCTGGATGATGAATGGGCCTGAAATAAAACAGTTAAAATAGAGTCTGAAGACCAATCTGCAGAAATTATAATTTGTTGTAAAGGACCAGCTTTAAGAAAAGCTTTAGAAGCAGCTGAACCTCTAACAGAATGGGCAAAAAATTATATTTGGGAATAGGAGGACGTTTTAGTCTAATGGCTTTTAAAAGTCTACAAATAAGGGGATGTTGACCAATAGGTAAATTATTCAATAAAACATGTTTGGCCGAAATAGCTAAACGGTACACATTGACAGATCTGTAAGCTAAACCGGATTCAAAAAGAGACGATAAGAAATTAATAATATTACTTATATCAGCTGAAAGGGGATCCAAGTTCCTAGAAATGCTCCAGCTAGACCAATTTTCAGGTGCCTGGAGCCCAAGATTCTCGCATGAGAGACTTAGCTCCTTCAGAAAGTCCTTTGAGAGGAGAGGAATCCCCGAAATTGACCAAGCGATGAGACGAAGGGAGTCTTGAAGCTTGCGACCGTCAAAATCTCATTCTGGATTGGTTAACAAATGTGGAACATGTGGGAGAAGAATAGGAAGTTTGAATGACATTTCCAGAAGAGCAGGGTACCAAGGTTGAGTCGGCCAAAGGGGGGTTATTAAAAGAAGAAAAATTTTGTCTCTGCGAACCACTGAAATTGTTCTCGAAATCATAGAGAAAGTGGGGAAAAGCATAGGCTCCTTGAGGATTGCCGCTGCTTCTGGGTCCGGTCTCCAACTGAAGTAGGGAAGAATTTGGAAATTCAGACGAGAAGCAAAGAGATCGAGAATGAAGGGACCTCTGAGGTGAGACAGAGAAAAGAAGACATCTCTGTCGAGTCTCCAATTGCTGGAATCCACCAGAAAACGAGAGCCCCAATCCGCTGCTGTGTTTGAAAGACCTGGAATATATTCTGCTTTCATAGAAATATTCCTGTCTAAACACAGATGAATTAATTCTTTGGTAATATTGGAAAGATCTCTAGACTTCGTACCTCCCAAGCAGTTTAGATATCGAACTGCAGAGATATTGTCCATGCAAAGCAAAATAGTAACTGGAGAAGAATTCCTCACAAAATTCTTGACAGCGAAAGAGCCCGCTAGCAGTTCTAAACAATTTATATGGAACCATTTCTCCTTCAGAGACCACTTTCATCCTGTGATGGAAGGACCAGAACGAGCACCCCAGCCGGACCTGCTGGCGTCGGATTCGATTACAAGGTCCGGAGAATTGCCCAAAATAGCTCTCCCATTCCAAGCCTCCATATGAGAAAGCCACCAAGAGAGTTCCTCCTTGGCCTCTGGAGAAAGTTGAATTAAATGGGAGTAAGAAAACCCTTTCTGTAAATGGCAGATTTTGAGACGTTGTAATTCCCGATAGTGAAGGGGACAGAGCCAACTGCCAGAAGAAAAGAAAAGGGGGAAGGAAGGTGAAGAAGGTCTAAAGTAATAAAATACACACTGAAATAGATGGGTAGAGTGGCAGGAGATACCGCAAACAAGAAAATATATAATAACACAGAAAAAATAAAACGGAGAAATTTATTTAAAATAAAAATAATAAAAAATAATGGAAAACAGAAATAAATAAATCGGAAGTAATTAAAAGGGGGTATCAATTTAAAAATTAGTGACGAAAAAGGGAGAAAAACATATAAATTTGAATTAACAACACAAAATATATATAAGAGCAATAAAATTGACTTATCCTGCAGCGAGCAGCAAAAGAAAGAGGAAGTTGGGGAACGTATTGGACAGTTTATGGAAGCTATGACTCATCTTATTGGTCCATTTTTTTTGTGTGTTTTCCAAGGTATCCATTTCATTGGTTACTTTTGTTAACTCTGTGTTATCTTTATTGTTTTAATGTTGGATTCATTTATTTCTGTATCATTACTTTTAAATGCTGCATATGAGTAGTAAAAGAGAGATATGCAAAATATGAGTCTCTGGTCTTGTAATAAAATTAATATACATTCACTCCTACCAAAAATAACAGAAATGTATTACCCGAATAGCTCCCTATCTTAGCTGTGTGATATTGATAATAACGCATCTGTGTTGCAAATTGGGGGCAGTGGAAGAGCAATATAAGTGAATCTCAGCATTATCCTTCCCAATAACTTTACATTATGCCTTAATGTGCCACACAGACTGGGCTCTGTAAAGTCTTCCTGGGAATAAAACTCACTTTTTGTTATTTAGGTAACTGTGAAAAAGATAAACTTTGGATGACTGATTATTTGCTCTTAATTTTAACGTAAATGCAGTGCACATCTTTTATATACAGGTATATATATATATATATATATATATATATATATATATATATATATATATATATATATATATATATACACACTGTATATATATATATATATATACACACTGTATATATATATATATATATATATATACACACTGTATATATATATATATATATATATATATATATATATATATATATATATATATATATATATATATATATATGTATTGATATTGATTAATGGTATCTATTTATCTTTTTCCCAGTTACCTAAATAACTTGACTGGGTTGACTGTCCCTTTAAAGCTCTCTGGTCTGGCAAACTTTAGTTTGAGAGATGTTTATCTCACGATCCTGGGCTCTGTATATGAAGCAGAGACACTACAATAAAAGGCCCAAAAATAAATCCCAACATGTTTACTTGAGTTTTCTACATGCCGGCAAGATATTGAAAATCAGGCCATAAATATGTACAGGGAGTGCAGAATTATTAGGCAAGTTGTATTTTTGAGGATTAATTTTATTATTGAACAACAACCATGTTCTCAATTAACCCAAAAAACTCATTAATATCAAAGCTGAATAGTTTTGGAAGTAGTTTTTAGTTTGTTTTTAGTTTTAGCTATTTTAGGGGGATATCTGTGTGTGCAGGTGACTATTACTGTGCATAATTATTAGGCAAATTAACAAAAAACAAATATATACCCATTTCAATTATTTATTTTTACCAGTGAAACCAATATAACATCTCAACATTCACAAATATACATTTCTGACATTCAAAAACAAAACAAAAACAAATCAGTGACCAATATAGCCACCTTTCTTTGCAAGGACACTCAAAAGCCTGCAATCCATGGATTCTGTCAGTGTTTTGATCTGTTCACCATCAACATTGCGTGCAGCAGCAACCACAGCCTCCCAGACACTGTTCAGAGAGGTGTACTGTTTTCCCTCCTTGTAAATCTCACATTTGAGGATGGACCACAGGTTCTCAATGGGGTTCAGATCAGGTGAACAAGGAGGCCATGTCATTAGATTTTCTTCTTTTATACCCTTTCTTGCCAGCCACGCTGTGGATTACTTGGACGCGTGTGATAGAGCATTGTCCTGCATGAAAATCATGTTTTTCTTGAAGGATGCAGACTTCTTCCTGTACCACTGCTTTGAAGAAGGTGTCTTCCAGAAACTGGCAGTAGGACTGGGAGTTGAGCTTGACTCCATCCTCAACCCGAAAAGGCCCCACAAGCTCATCTTTGATGATACCAGCCCAAACCAGTACTCCACCTCCACCTTGCTGGCGTCTGAGTCGGACTGGAGCTCTCTGCCCTTTACCAATCCAGCCACGGGCCCATCCATCTGGCCCATCAAGACTCACTCTCATTTCATCAGTTCATAAAACCTTAGAAAAATCAGTCTTGAGATATTTCTTGGCCCAGTCTTGACGTTTCAGTTTGTGTGTCTTGTTCAGTGGTGGTCGTCTTTCAAGCCTTTCTTACCTTGGCCATGTCTCTGAGTATTGCACACCTTGTGCTTTTGGGCACTCCAGTGATGTTGCAGCTCTGAAATATGGCCAAACTGGTGGCAAGTGGCATCTTGGCAGCTGCACGCTTGACTTTTCTCAGTTCATGGGCAGTTATTTTGCGCCTTGGTTTTTCCACACGCTTCTTGCAACCCTGTTGACTATTTTGAATGAAACGCTTGATTGTTCGATGATCACGCTTCAGAAGCTTTGCAATTTTAAGAGTGCTGCATCCCTCTGCAAGATATCTCACTATTTTTGACTTTTCTGAGCCTGTCAAGTCCTTCTTTTGACCCATTTTGCCAAAGGAAAGGAAGTTGCCTAATAATTATGCACACCTAATATAGGGTGTTGATGTCATTAGACCACACCCCTTCTCATTACAGAGATGCACATCACCTAATATGCTTAATTGGTAGTAGGCTTTCGAGCCTATACAGCTTGGAGTAAGACAACATGCATAAAGAGGACGATGTGGTCAAAATACTCATTTGCCTAATAATTCTGCACTCCCTGTATAGGAAGCCAATATATTTGAAAGATAATTTGTCAAACAAAAAGCAAAGCAGAACTGAGTAGAGATATATACATACATAGTATTACTAAGTTAGATCTATCGCACAAATATAAGCCTAATAATACATAGCTTTTAGACAACTATAATCATGCTCGAAAAGATCTGCAATGCTATTAGACACTACTATAAATGGAAGACTATTTAAAAAAGAAAAAAAGAAAACGTTACCATGAGGAAGGCAGTAAAACTGGCAAAAAATGTTAGTTGTCTTATAACCTCATATTCATTCTATTGTGTAACAAAATGGTAGGGTGTGCGGTAGGGATGGGCGAATGTTTCTAAAAATTCTAAATTTAAAACGAATTTTGATACATTCATCGTTCGAATAGAATGTTTATATAACATTCTAACATTCTATTTTCAAATTTTCGTTTTCGAATTTTTCAATAAAATTCGAAAATATTCGTTCGAATAATAGAATGTTTAGCTATGTATTCATTCAATTTCGAAATGTAATATTCGAATTCGAATGTGACATTCAAAATCGAAATAGTATTTCTAGTCTACAACTGTGTTTAATAAATGTAATATTCGAATTTGAATGTGACATTCGAATTTGAATGTCGCATTCGAATTTGAAATAGTATTTCTAGTCTAATACTGTGTTTTATAAATGTAATATTCGAATTCGAATGTCACATTCAACAACTGTGAATAACATTCGAAAATCGAATTTTTAAGAATATTCGTTCTTATCAACATTCTATTATGTAAATCGAATTTCTACAATAACATTCGTTCTAACATTCAAATTCGAATATAAACACATTCGCCTATCCCTAGTGTACGGGCATAACATAGAAATAGATCAAGCTTTTAGAGGGGTTTTTTTTATAAAGTAATTTAAACTATCCTTAGTAAAAAACAATAAACCAAATAACATTACATCTCTCATGTACCTACTATTTGAAATGAACAAAAGAAACACTTCAGCCTATCAGAATCCCTGGAATATTGGCAGCAAAACTCCTAGTCTGATGACTTCTCTAATAAATATAACTCTTGTCTAAGCTTGAAAACTAATATCTTTATTATACCTGAATGCCAAATGTATACAATGGTCCTAACAATATATATAATAATTAATTATATATCATTATAAAAAATTAAATAATATATATATATTTAAAGGGACACTAAATTCAAATTCAAATTTTGTGATTCAGAAAGAGCATGCAGTTTTAAGAAATTTTAAAATGTGCTTCCATTATTAAATTGTCTTTTTATATGCACACTCTCTGAGGCTCCGATTCTAAAAAGATCCCATGACTGGTGAGATTCTATAAGAACGCTCGCCAGCAATTCTATTTCCCTGGTTGAATGTTATAAAGCCACTTTTTACCCTGAAAACAGGGTGCAGGGGCGTATACTGCATTTTCGTATAGAAAGGAAATGCATACATTACACAAGTGCTCGATAAAGTTAGTAATTTTAAAATCTTACAAAATGAATAATTGAACCATTCACATAAAAATATGCAAGAAGAAATGGTATTGTTGTGCACCAAAATTTGTAACAAAATTGTTTACTAAAATTTTTAATTAAATTACATAGGAATAAATCATATTATCTATACACAACGTAAATCGTAATTTAAAGGTATATGAAACCCAAATTTTTTTCTTTCGTTATTCAGATAGAGCATACAAATGTAAGCAACTTTCTAATTTACTCCTATTATCAAATGTTCTCTTGGTATCTTTATTTGTATAAGCAGAAATGTAAGCTTAGGAGCGGACCCATTTTTGGTTCAGCACCTGGGTAGCGCTTGCTGATTGGTAGCGAAACTTGTCAGTATTCATTAATTTCTTTTAATTTTTAAGGGGTTAATACTTAACTTAACAAGTAAGTATTCCTGTTCACCTGCAGCTAACCCGATAGTCTTCTTGCCAGATAGTGCAGGTCCTGGGAACCAAGATCATTAAGCCTGCTGCTGTTAGCGTGGCCAGGACTCTAGCAAAAAGAGGATCAGGTTTGCATGCTCTCCAGATCGCGTTAAAGAGACATCAAACACCAAATGTGTTAGTGTTTAAAAATATAAATAATCCCTTTACTTACCATTCCCCAGTTTTGCATCACCAACATTTTAATAGTAATATACTTTTTATCTCTGTGATTACCTTGTATCTAGGTTTCTGCCGACTGCCCCCTTATTTCAGTTCTTTTGATAGACTTGCATTTCAGGCAATTAATGTAGTGCTGACTCTTAAATAACTTCATGGGCGTGAGCACAATGTAATCTATATGTACATGTGAACTAATGCCCTCTAGCTGTGGAAAACTGTCAAATGCATTCAGATAAAAGGTAGCCTTCAAGGGCTAAGAAATTAGCATATGAGCCTACCTAAGTTTAGCTTTCAACTAAGAAATCCAAAAGAACAAAGCAAATTTGATGATAAACATAAATTGGAAAGTTGTTTAAAATGACATGCCCTGTCTGAATCATTAAAGTTTAATTTGGACTTTACTGACCCTTTAACCCCTTAATGACACACGTCGTACAGGGTACGTCATATACAAACTGGTCTTTAAAGACCAGCGACGTACCCTGTACGTTGTTAGGGGTTTAAAGCAGCTGGAAGCGATCCTGATCGCTTTCATCCACTTTCAAGGTATTGCTGTGATGCCTCGATATTGAGGCATCACTGCAATATCTTTTTTAGCACACCGATGCAGAGAGGGCCACTCTGTGGCCCTCTCTGCATCGGGCAGCGATGGTGCCGATCGATGGTGGGTGGGAGCAGTTGCAGGGAGGTGCGTGGGCGGCTCATCACTGGACTAGTTCCGGCAAGGTGGGCGGGAGCGTGTGCTCGTGCACGAGGGGCGTGCGTGTGCATGCACGTGCACGAGAGGCGTGCACGATCACTCGTATTTCTATGGGAGAGGGAGAGGGAGGAAGAGGGGAAATATTTCTTTGTAAAGGGGATCTGGGAGGGGTAGAAGGTACTATATTGAGGGGGGGCAAGCTACCTAATTAACCCCTTCACTGCTAGACATAATACACGTGTGGTGCTCAGCAGCATTTAGCGGCCTTCTAATTACCAAAAAGCAACGCCAAATCCATATATGTCTGCTATTTCTCAAGAAAGGGGATCCCAGAGAAGCAGATTTACAACCATTTGTGCCATAATTGCACAAGCTGTTTGTAAATAATTTCAGTGAGAAACCTAAATTTTATGAAAAATATAGTGAAAAAGTTAGATTTTTTTTATTTGATTGCATTTGGCAGTGAAATGGTGGCATGAAATATACCAAAATGGGCCTAGATCAATACTTTGGGTTGTCTACTAAAAAAAAATATATACATGTTAAAGGATATTCAGAGATTCCTGACAGATATCAGTGATCCAATGTAACTATCGCTAATTTTGAAAAAAAATGGTTTGGAAATAGCAAAGTGCTACTTGTATTTATTGCCCTATAACTTGCAAAAAAAGCAAAGAACATGTAAACATTGGGTATTTCTAAACTCAGGACAAAATGTAGAAACTATTTAGCATGGGTGTTTTTTGGTGGTTGTAGATGTGTAACAGATTTTGGGGATCAAAGTTATAAAAAGTGTGTTTTTTTCCATTTTTTCCTCATATTTTATAAAAAAAATGATAGTAAATTATATGTTATGATAAAAATAATGGTATCTTTAGAAAGTCCATTTAATGGCGAGAAAAATGGTATATAATATGTGTGCGTACAGTAAATGAGTAAGAGGAAAATTACAGCTAAACACAAACACCACAGAAATGTAAAAATAGTCCTGGTCCTTAAGGGAAAGAAATTGAAAAATGGCTTGTCCTTAAGGGGTTAAGATAAGTTTTCTAGCAATAGGTGAACTTTTTAAACCTACAGTTTAATTTCGGACTAAACATAACATTTATTGGCTGCACAAGTCTATTGTTTTCTGTTTCAGAGATTTATTTTAAAATCCAGTTTTACTAATGCAAATGCAGCAAATCTGTGGAAATATTAGAGAAACAAGTAATAAAGAAATCGAGTTTTAGAGAAAACACACACTATGTCTGTCGGACCTGATCTGCAATGTCGGATCAGGTCCGACAGACATTTGATAAATAGGCCTCTTAAACTGGATACTTATACATTAAAAAAGGCGGGTGAGTGATATTATTTTTTACCAAATCCTAATTATTTTATACATTACATCCTTAGCCCCAAAAGTTAATTAAATTGGCCTTAATGTTGAAGCATGCTGGTACCCTTGTATATAACTGAAAAATCCATTATGTCTCTATTTTTCCTAAAGAGGTCACTCCATTGCCAACTCTATTTTGAAATTATGTTCAATCACGCACCACTTAAAGTAATATGTCTGACGTCTGTCATATTCTAAGAAAATGTGAAGCTAATGCAGTATTGTAAATGTGAAGCTAATGCAGTATTATCATAAGATGTATGTGGATGTAAACTCTTATCTCTCTTGAGATATAACCCACATACTGTTTATTGCATGAGATACAATTAACCAAGTACAGCCGTACCTCCGAGATATTGCGGGTTTGGTTCCAGACCACCGGATGTAGTCTATTAAGTGTGCAATAGTATTATGTCTAAAAAAAATAATGTACATACCTTAAATTAAAAAAATGCTAAAAAATGTTAACCATCATCTGAGTCTTCATTGAGTCATAATCTTTTTGTTAGTGGTGTGTATAGGTGCATATATATGTGTATTCCTGTGTGTTTATGTTTTATATGTGTATATATGTATATAAGTTGGAGAAATGGCTCCAATAGACTTGCTCGGCACAGAATTGCTGCAAACCTCAATTTGTAAAAAGAGCAATATCTGGGAAACGCAATAAAACAAAGCGCAATACAATGAGGTATGCCTGTATATGACATAAGAAACAATCAGTAACACTAAGGGTGTGTTACTACTAGGGGGCGCACAGGACCTTATATGATTATTATGTAAATAGGCTAAGAGAGAAGAGAACAAGATATTACATATAATAACTATAATAAAATATACTATACGGAATAATGTAAACAAAAGTGAAACAATTCTTATAAATATGGGACTATGAGAAACATAGGATACAACACAAATAATAACAAATACAGTAATAAGAAATTCCTGAAAGGTTCTTATCTGGAAATGCTGTCTTCTTCTGCAATGTTATATAGATGGTAAATGTCCCAATTGGGGTGGGTATAGTCCCAAATGATGAATGTGATCAAATACCAGGATGATCAATGATCAGGAACACAGATGATGACTGGAGTCAGCTGCTTTGTCAGGGAAATCAGGATCTAAGAGCAAGTTTTCTCTGTGAAAAAAATCACAAAAAGACAAAGGCGCCTCCTAGTGTAATACAGTTGGTGAAAGAGATTTGATAGGTAATCAAAAAGGTACTCACAAGTGGAGCAGCACCCAATTGTGCTAAATCAAACAGACTGGGATCTCACAGTGTCCCAGCTCACTGACACTGCAAGGAAACTGGTATCTCCAATGTCTTGCCGGACTGACAGAGCTCAGACTCTCACAAAGAGGTTTACATAAAACCAAATTTTATTAATAAAATAAAAATCTCAGTGTCTCATGACACTAGATATTAAAAGAACAAGCAACGCGTTTCTCAGACTGCTGTCTGTTTCATCAGGCTTCATCAGCCTGATGAAACAGACAGCAGTCTGAGAAACGCGTTGCTTGTTCTTTTAATATCTAGTGTCATGAGACACTGAGATTTTTATTTTATTAATAAAATTTGGTTTTATGTAAACCTCTTTGTGAGAGTCTGAGCTCTGTCAGTCCGGCAAGACATTGGAGAAACCAGTTTCCTTGCAGTGTCAGTGAGCTGGGACACTGTGAGATCCCAGTCTGTTTGATTTAGCACAATTGGGTGCTGCTCCACTTGTGAGTACCTTTTTGATTACCTATCAAATCTCTTTCACCAACTGTATTACACTAGGAGGCGCCTTTGTCTTTTTGTGATTTTTTTCACAGAGAAAACTTGCTCTGTATATGACATATATTGTTCTGCAATTAGTACATAAATTAAGTGTATAAAATCTCTGGGTAACTGCAGTCTGAAATGATGTGGTAATTAGAGCAAGATCACATGCCTTGCATACAAGAACATCACATTTTTAGTGACCTTTACAAAAAAACTGTTTATAGATTTGTGTTTCCAAATGGCACTGGTGCCTAGTATATTAACCAATGATATGATCCTACAGGAAACAAATTGGCAACCCTGTGATTCAACATCAAAGAGATCATCATCTCCTAAAAGCACAGCAAGATGTTTTTTGATTATCTTTACTATTTTAATATACTGCTGACTATAAACCATAAATCAGTTGGCATATAAGGGGGCAAACTGGGCCCCTTTAGCTGTCCTGCATGTTAGTATAAAGAATACGATCCAGATGATATAATTCTTTAGATCTGTATTCTCATCCAAAAAATGCAATATTGCCACTAATCCCTTATGTTGCAAAATAGCTGAATGAAGGCTAATCGCCTCTATTGTCAACCAGTTTATTTGTGCCGTCCAGCTAAAAAGATAGTCAAAAGTACAATCATCAATAATCCCAATTTCTCTTTCATCATACAAAATGTTCCTCAATTGTTATTGGAACACAGGGGTTGGGTTCCTATCTAGAATCAAATATAATTAATCATCATATAGTAGGTGTTAGGCCTCATTTATATAGTCAGATTTATTCATCATTACTATACTGCCCCATTGTCTGATTTCTGATAACAATACTTCCTAGGTCTGTGCATTCGGCAGCTTTGTTAGCTGCTGAATACGGAAGAAGATGGCCGCTCGCTGCCTTCGGCTCTATTAAGAGCCATATTTCTTCTTGTTAAAGTGCAACACACTAAGTTCAGGATTTGCACAGATCTTAGTGTGTTGTCCTCTTTTGGTGCCGAGTGGGAGCTGTGGAAGGGAAGGAGGGAGGCAGGTGAAATGTCCAGCTGAGGAGGGGTATGAAGGATGGAGGGGCAGGGTTCCCTACCCTAGAGCATCGAATGATGTCAGGGGAGAGGGAATGGTGCCCTACACAACAGAAAATTATTTTGAAGGGAGGGGGACGGGTGGGACCATACACTACGGAAAAACTTATCTTAGAGTGGGGAGAGGAGGGGAGGGTGTTCTGACGCTATAGACAAAAAGATATTAAATTTAAAAAAAAAAGGGTAATATGTTACTGGCAGAATGTCAGGTAGCAGTTGGAGGGGGAAGATTAAAGAGCTGTTTGAGGGGATCAGGGAGGTGGAAGGCTGAGGAGCGATCCCTACACTACAGAACATTAAAAAATATAAATATTTTAAAAATAAATCATTAAAACCCCTGCCAGTACCAAAGATGGTGGTGACCAGTGGGTGGGAGATGGAAAGAGAATTGTTTGGGGGGGATCTGGTAAGGATTAGGGTGTGGGAGTTGTCTGATGGTAAGGTAATTACTACACTACAGAAAATATTAACCTTACTAACTAGTTGATTAACCACTTTACTGCCAGGAATTACAGTGTGGTGCACAGCTGCATTTAGCGGCCTTCTAATTGCCAAAAATCAATGGCAAAGCCATGCATTTCTGCTGTTTCTGAACAAAGGGGACCCCAGATCAACCATTTGTCTTATGACTGCAATAGTTGTGCGTAAATAATTTCAGTGAGAAACCCAAAGTTTGCAAAAACGTTAACATTTTATTTTTCCTTTGATCATATTTGGTGGCCAACTAGTGCCATGAAATATATCAAAATGGGTCTAAATCAATAACTTTGGTTGTCTACTTTAAAAATATATATAGTTTTTATAGGTCAATAAAAAACAAACAAACAAAGCCTCTATTTCCGTTTAAACTGAGTGATAGCAAAAATGTTTAACTAACAAATATGGGCAAACTGACACTACAATCAAAACAGTGGGAAAACGTATCAAATAAAAATATTTATAAGATATGGAGGTGCTAATCCTCCAAAAATAACAAATGAATTATACAAAAGAGAGCAAGTATGGGGGCTTATAGCACTACTAGAAAACAAAAATTAAGCGGAAAATACATAAAAAGTGCAAGTGAAAGAGAACAGTTTGATGCATTTCGGCTTATGCCGTCATCAGAAGCTTGTAACTCACCTTCAACTTTTTAAAGGTGTTCAATTACTCTGATAGGTGCACAAAACGGTCACATGACAGTCACTAATATTACCAACTTAACCCTCTGCAAGCCTTATCTGAACTATATTGCATGTAGGGAATTATATATAGTTTATTTTAATAACTCACTAATAGCTATATTTATTGCATGTAGGGAATTATATATAGTTTATTTTAATAACTCACTAATAGCTATATATTTCTAATCATTTTTCCATTGAACATAGAAATTGTAAATGTATCTTATAAGGTTTCATATCCTAAGACCTCTGTTTTACCACCTACAGGGGAAACATACCATATAGCAATTAGTGGCTACACGTTTGTTTTCAACCAGTGTTTATTTTGACGGCCAATTTCGATTTAGTCTTAGTTTTAGTCTTTTGACTAAAATGCCATTTTAGTTTTAGCCGTATTTTAGTCATCTGAATTGTTTTAGTTTTAGTCTAGTTTTAGTCAACTAAAATATTAGATTGTAATCGACTAAATCTCCAGTAGATTTTAATCAACTAAAATCTAAGGGGTTAAGCATTTCTCTATAATTTTCAAACTCATTATATACTCCAGGTGTAAACATAACACCTGTTATTATTTATGCTATTACGGTTTAAACATGCAAGACAGACACAGATTTAGTCGTTGTGATATAAAACATATTTATTAAACTTAAAATTAAATAAAACCAAGTTTCATAAACAAACAGAAGTCCAACTGTCAGCCGCTCAGGAATCAATCCGGGATGTAACCCAACTGCTAGCGTGAATTGAAAGCACACGCTAGCACACTGAGAAATATCCAGGACGTGACCCACTCAGGAAGCAGATTAGAAGATAACAAAAATGAATATTGTTCCAGAATGCAGGAAAGCCACAAAGGATAAAACGTCCCTTTAAATAGTTCAAAGAACAAAAAGGAAATGCTCTTACTTGAAGCTTCTGAAAAAGGTCCTCTTTAGCAGGCTTGTAAAACAAAGGAAAAGTTCCCTTTTGCAGCTTGTAAAAGTATAATGTCCCTTTAAGCAGGTTTATAACAAACAGAAAGGCAAAGTTCTCTTTTGCAGCTTGTAAAAGTAAATGTCCCTTTTAAGCAGGTGTATAACAAACAGAAAGGCAAAATTCTCTTTTGCAGCTTGTAAAAGTAAATGTCCCTTTTAAGCAGGTGTATAACAAACAGAAAGGCAAAGTTCTCTTTTG
Source organism: Bombina bombina (assembly GCF_027579735.1). NCBI lineage: Eukaryota > Metazoa > Chordata > Amphibia > Anura > Bombinatoridae > Bombina > Bombina bombina. Next base: position 73,817,346 of record NC_069506.1, read on the forward strand.
CAGCTTGTAAAAGTAAATGTCCCTTTTAAGCAGGTGTATAACAAACAGAAAGGCAAAGTTCTCTTTTGCAGCTTGTAAAAGTAAATGTCCCTTTTAAGCAGGTGTTGTTTAACAAAGAATAGGTTTAAAGGTAAAGGCCAAAGCAAGGTCAGGCAGGCAGAAGTCGGCATCCAAATATCAGCAAAAGGTATTGGCAAAAGACAGGGTCAGGCAAGCAGAAGTCGGCATCAAAGTATCAGCAAAAGGGTAATAGCTACAGGCAAGGTCAGGCAGGCAGAAGTCAATGTCCAAATATCAGCAAATAGGGATTAGGCAAGAGGCTTGGTCAGGCAGGCAGAAGTCGGTACACAGAAGAACAAAACTGATAAGGTACTCACAATCCAGGGAAACAACAAACGGGCCCAGATTCAGATCTCCCGCCGAGATTTAAAGGGCAGAGCGTAACCGTCATCAGAGGGGTGTGAGAGAAAGCGTCATGTTGCTAAGCAACATGACGTCAGAGACACAGAGGAGTTCCGGGAGCCGCGGCGACACGGCGATGAACGGAAGCGCTCATGACAGCACCCCCTCCTCAAGGACCCCTCCGGGGGCAGGACCAGGTCTATCAGGATGAGTCTTGTGGAAGGACTTGACCAATATAGGAGCATTTACTTGATGAGCAGGTTCCCAAGAACGTTCCGTGACTGGATAACCCTTCCAATGAATGAGATAATACAATTTCTTGCCCCGCAATTTGGAATCTAGAATATGGCTGATCTCAAACTCAGGATGTCCATGCACCAATAACGGTGGAGGTTTAGAAAAAGGCTTAGAATACCTGTTAAACATCACAGGTTTTAAAAGAGAAACATGAAATACCGGATGGACTTTGAGAGACTTGGGTAAAGCTACCCGATAAGCAGTGGAACATACCTGACCCAGTATTCGGAAAGGACCCACATATCGTGGTCCCAATTTGTTAGAAGGTTGTTTCAGGCGAAGAAATCGAGAGGAAATCCAAACTTTATCACCAGGGCGATATTTGGGAGCCTTTTTCCGTCGAAGATCCGAAAAGAACTTGTAACGTCTAGAAGTTACAGAAAGAATACGATGTATCTTCTGCCAATGTCGAGTTAATCTTCGGGCTGTAAGATCAGAAGCAGGATTCACTGTGGAGGAAGTATGCAAAGGGAATGTCCTAGGCTGATATCCGTAAGCTGCATGAAAAGGAGAAGTCTGAAGGGAGGAATTGTACCGGGTATTATGGGCCAATTCAGCCAAAGGAAGGTAAGAAGTCCAGTTTGAATGATAATGATCCACATAATGTCTAAGATATGTTTCAAGACACTGGTTTACTCTTTCAGTCTGACCATTCGATTGTTGGTGGTGAGAAGTAGAGAGAGATATAGTAGTACCAAAATGTTTACAAAGTGACCTCCAAAATCGAGAAACGAATTGTACCCCTCTATCTGAAACAATATCTAGAGGAAATCCATGGATTCTTACAATATGTAGAATAAAAAGTTCAGAGAGTCTTTTGGCAGATGGTAATCCTGGCAAGGGTACAAAATGAGCCGTCTTAGTGAACCTGTCGACCACCACCCAGATAGTATTGTTCCCAGTGGACAAGGGAAGATCGGTAATAAAGTCCATGGATACGTGAGTCCAAGGCTGGTGAGGTATAGGCAATGGTTGGAGTAATCCTGAAGGAAGTTGGCGTGGAGTTTTGTTCATGGCACATTGTGTGCATACTGAGACGTAATCCTTCACATCTTGAGAGAGTGTAGGCCACCAGACATGTTGTTTGAGGTTTCGAGTGGTAATACTGATGCCAGGATGTCCAGAAAGGGGACTATCATGAGCCCAAAATAAAATCTTGGAACGAAGGCGTTCAGGAACAAAGAGTAAACCATTGGGAGGTTTACAGGACAAAGGAAGATGCTCTTGAGCGGACTGTAATTCTTGTAACCAAGAAGTTGTTAACTGGGCAATGACTTCATGAGGTTGGAGAATGGTACCAGACTCAGGAACTGGGGTATCTTGAAATTGTCTGGAAAGTGCGTCTGCTTTAATATTTTTTGATCCAGGTATGTAAGACAAATTATAATGAAACCGAGAGAAGAATAAGGACCAGCGTGCTTGCCTGGAATTTAGTCGTTTGGCTGTTTGGAGATACAGAAGGTTCTTATGATCAGTAAGTATAGTAAATGGCAAAGAAGTACCTTCCAGCCAATGTCTCCATTCATCCAATGCCATCTTGATGGCAAGCAACTCTTTATTCCCTACGTCATAGTTAAATTCGGAAGGAGTGAATTTTTTAGAGAAAAAAGCAACAGGATGAATCCTTCCAGTCTCTGGTATTCGTTGAGACAGAACCGCTCCAGCAGCAACAGAGGAAGCATCCACCTCCAGAATAAATTGAAACTCAGGATTTGGATGACGAAGGATAGGAGCTGAGGAAAAAGCTTCTTTGAGAGATTCAAAAGCTTCTATAGCCTCAGACGGCCATACTTTACAGTTTTGTCCTTTTCTTGTGAGAGAAGTAAGAGGAGAAGTAATAGTAGCAAAATTCTTGATGAACTTTCTGTAATAATTGGCGAAGCCTAGGAAACGTTGTAAAGCCTTCAAAGAATCAGGTCTAGGCCAATCCAAAATGGCAGAAAGTTTAGTAGGGTCCATTTCGAATCCAGATGCCGATATTACATAACCCAGAAAGGGTATGGATTTTTGATGGAAAGAACATTTCTCCAGTTTAGCAAACAGATGGAATTCTCTTAGACGTTGAAGTACTTTCTTGACGTGGTGCACATGATCTTGGTGGTTCTGAGAAAAAATTAAGATGTCGTCCAGATATATGATAACAAAAATATTCAAAAAATCACGAAAGATCTCATTTACAAAATGCTGGAAAACCGCCGGAGCATTGCATAGCCCGAAGGGCATGACCAAATATTCATAATGCCCAAATCGAGTGTTAAAGGCAGTCTTCCACTCATCTCCTTTGCGTATACGGATCAAGTTGTATGCACCACGTAGGTCGAGTTTGGTGAAAATGGTGGCTCCCTGAAGATAAGTAAAAAGTTCAGGAATAAGGGGCAGAGGATAACTGTTCTTGATGGTAATCTGATTCAATCCACGATAATCAATACAGGGTCTTAATCCGCCATCCTTTTTTCCCACAAAAAAGAAACCAGCCCCTACAGGGGAAGAGGAGGGTCGAATAAATCCTCTAGCCAGATTGTCTTTTATATATTCTTCCAGAGCCATGTTTTCTGGTTTAGAAAGTGGATATGTCTTGCCTCGAGGATAGGCAGCCCCAGGAAGGAGGTCAATGGGACAATCAAAAGGGCGATGAGGAGGAAGACGTTCCGCTTCTTTTTTGGAGAAGACATCCACAAAGTCATGGTAATGCATAGGTAAGGATTCCGGAGTTTCAACTGTGAGAGCAATAGTGAGTGGTAACTTAGTAATCTTTTGAAGACATTTAGTCTGGCAGGTAGATCCCCAGGAAGTGAGTTCACCGAAAGTCCAAGAAAAAATGGGATTGTGAATCTGGAGCCAGGGTAATCCCAAGATAATGGGAAATTGCGGAGTGGGAATGACATCGAAACAAATTGTCTCAGAATTAAGTATTCCTACGGTGAGGATTAAGGGTTGAGTAGAAAACTGAATGTATCCAGAACCCAAAGGATCTCCACTGACCGTAGAGACTGAAATGGAATACTCCTTCTTTAGTAAGGGTATAGAATGAGTAGAAACAAATGTAGAGTCAATGAACACACCTCCAGCACCAGAATCAATTAGAGCTTGGGTATAGATCTTCTTATGTCCAATTAGAAGAGTTACTGGAACAAAGAGTTTCTTGTATAGGGAATGACCACTATTTTGGCTTAACTCAGTTCCCTGGACTAGAGTTAAGCCCTGGCTTTTACTGGCCTAGTAGGACAATCCCTTAATAAATGTCCTTTAAGGCCACAGTACAGACATAAGCCAAGAGTCCGTCTTCTTAAGCGTTCAGTCTCAGTTAATTTTATACTTCCTACTTCCATGGGTTCAGCCTGATCAGTAGTAGGAGAGGCTGGAGTGACTGGATTAGAAAAACGAGGAGCTAAACGAAAAGGAGTTCGAGTGGAAGTCCTCTGTGTTCTATCCTTTTCTTGTTGGCGTTCACGAAACCTGGCGTCGAGACTGATACAGAGATTTATTAAGGCTTCTAAGGACTCTGGAAGTTCACGATACACCAATTCATCCTTGAGACGCTCAGAAAGTCCTTTACGGAAAGCGGCTCTGAGTGCTCCCTGATTCCAAGTGGTTTCAGAAGCAAGGGTGCGGAACTCAATTGCATATTGAGAGACTGGTTGATTTCCTTGACGTAAATCCAGGAGAGTTGCTTCAGCAGCGGATGACCTTCCAGGTTTATCGAATACGTTTGAGAATGTAGATAGAAATGTATCAACATCCAACAGTATAGGATCATTCTTTTCTAGCAAAGGTGACACCCAAGCCAAGGCTTTTCCTTTCATTAAGGAAATAAGAAACGTGATTCTAGAAGAGGCAGTAGCAAAGAGAGTAGGGCTATTTCGGAAATGAAGACGGCATTGATTCAAAAAGCCTCTACATTCTTCAGGATTCCCATCATATTTATCCGGAAGAGGAATCCTGGGACTTAGTTGTACCTGAGACTGATTGTTAGGAATCGGAGGAGGTAATGCCTCAATCGGATTTGGATTGGGATTAGGATTGGGAGGTGCGGTAGCAACCAAATTTTGTAATAGAGCAGTAATTTGATCAAGTTTAGTGTCCAGAGACTGCAAGTGAGTGGCATGAGAACCCAAGAGCTGTCCCTGGTGAGCCACGGCCATAGATAATTCAGTGGGGTCCATTTTTATGGCCCGTTTGTAATGTCAGCCGCTCAGGAATCAATCCGGGATGTAACCCAACTGCTAGCGTGAATTGAAAGCACACGCTAGCACACTGAGAAATATCCAGGACGTGACCCACTCAGGAAGCAGATTAGAAGATAACAAAAATGAATATTGTTCCAGAATGCAGGAAAGCCACAAAGGATAAAACGTCCCTTTAAATAGTTCAAAGAACAAAAAGGAAATGCTCTTACTTGAAGCTTCTGAAAAAGGTCCTCTTTAGCAGGCTTGTAAAACAAAGGAAAAGTTCCCTTTTGCAGCTTGTAAAAGTATAATGTCCCTTTAAGCAGGTTTATAACAAACAGAAAGGCAAAGTTCTCTTTTGCAGCTTGTAAAAGTAAATGTCCCTTTTAAGCAGGTGTATAACAAACAGAAAGGCAAAATTCTCTTTTGCAGCTTGTAAAAGTAAATGTCCCTTTTAAGCAGGTGTATAACAAACAGAAAGGCAAAGTTCTCTTTTGCAGCTTGTAAAAGTAAATGTCCCTTTTAAGCAGGTGTATAACAAACAGAAAGGCAAAGTTCTCTTTTGCAGCTTGTAAAAGTAAATGTCCCTTTTAAGCAGGTGTTGTTTAACAAAGAATAGGTTTAAAGGTAAAGGCCAAAGCAAGGTCAGGCAGGCAGAAGTCGGCATCCAAATATCAGCAAAAGGTATTGGCAAAAGACAGGGTCAGGCAAGCAGAAGTCGGCATCAAAGTATCAGCAAAAGGGTAATAGCTACAGGCAAGGTCAGGCAGGCAGAAGTCAATGTCCAAATATCAGCAAATAGGGATTAGGCAAGAGGCTTGGTCAGGCAGGCAGAAGTCGGTACACAGAAGAACAAAACTGATAAGGTACTCACAATCCAGGGAAACAACAAACGGGCCCAGATTCAGATCTCCCGCCGAGATTTAAAGGGCAGAGCGTAACCGTCATCAGAGGGGTGTGAGAGAAAGCGTCATGTTGCTAAGCAACATGACGTCAGAGACACAGAGGAGTTCCGGGAGCCGCGGCGACACGGCGATGAACGGAAGCGCTCATGACACCAACTTTAAAATATATATATAAAAAAAACTGTAAACTGTATTGGCTGTAACGCCATTGCACATATTACCCAATATAAAAACTTTAACAGTTCTCTGTTAATAATTAAAACAAGTATCAAGTAACTCAACACAACAAAAAGTTTCTGCAGCTAGCACAGGCACAGCATAACTTAAACCCATACTCGTGGGTTATGCTTATTTCTATAGGAAGAATCAATTGATTGTTCACAGATTCCAAAATTTTTCGGCAACGAAAATAACACTGCTCTAGAATTTCCAAACTTATTATATACTCCGGGAATAAAGATTTATTAACCTGTTTTTATTTATGGTATTAAGGTTTGAACATGCAATACAGATTTAACAGATTTAACTGTTGTGGTATATAACATGTCTTTATTTATCTTAACATTAAATAAAACCAAGTTTCATAAATAAATAAGAAGATAGCCTTGCTTTTTTTTTTTTTTTACAAAAGAGCAGTAATTAGATATGAATTAATTATAACAAATTGCTTAAAGTGTTTATTTTGACAGCAAATTTTGATTTAGTTGCGTCATACTCTTTTGACTAAAATGCCATTTTGATTTAACTGTAGTTTTAGGGGCCGATTTATCAAGGGTCGAATGGCCCCTGATACGCATGTTTCCGCATGAGCCTTCAGGCTGATTGACGACACCCCCTGCTAGTGGCCGTTTGGCTGCGAATCTGCAGGGGGCGGCATTGCACAAGCAGTTGACCAGAACTGCTTTTCCAATGTTAAATGCCGACAGCATATGCTGTCGGCATTCAGTGATGTCTGTCGGACATCATACGCTACAGCGTATCATGTTGGACAGACAATGATAAATCAGCACAATACTCTTTTGACTAAAATGCTATTTTAGTTTTAGTCGTATTTTAGTCATCAGAATTTCTTTAGTTTTATTCTCATTTTAGTCTAGTTTTAGTCTACGAAATTAACACTGTATCCAACCCTATTACCGTTCCAAGCATACAAATATTAGGTTATACAGGTAATCTGTGACATAAATCTCAGACTCAAATCCATTGAGTCTTGTTTAAAAACATAATTTATGCTTACCTGATAAATTCCTTTCTCCTGTAGTGTGATCAGTCCACGGGTCATCATTACTTCTGGGATATTAACTCCTCCCCAACAGGAAGTGCAAGAGGATCACCCAGCAGAGCTGCTATATAGCTCCTCCCCTCTACGTCACACCCAGTCATTCGACCAAGAACCAACGAGAAAGGAGAAGCTAAAGGGTGCAGTGGTGACTGGAGTATAATTTAAAAATTTAGACCTGCCATAAAAAACAGGGCGGGCCGTGGACTGATCACACTACAGGAGAAAGGAATTTATCAGGTAAGCATAAATTATGTTTTCTCCTGTTAAGTGTGATCAGTCCACGGGTCATCATTACTTCTGGGATACCAATACCAAAGCAAAAGTACACGGATGACGGGAGGGATAGGCAGGATCTTTATACAGAAGGAACCACTGCCTGAAGAACCTTTCTCCCAAAAATAGCCTCCGAAGAAGCAAAAGTGTCAAATTTGTAAAATTTGGAAAAAGTATGAAGCGAAGACCAAGTTGCAGCCTTGCAAATCTGTTCAACAGAGGCCTCATTCTTAAAGGCCCAAGTGGAAGCCACAGCTCTAGTGGAATGAGCTGTAATTCTTTCAGGAGGCTGCTGTCCAGCAGTCTCATAGGCTAAACGTATTATGCTACGAAGCCAAAAAGAGAGAGAGGTAGCCGAAGCTTTTTGACCTCTCCTCTGACCAGAGTAAACGACAAACAGGGAAGATGTTTGTCGAAAATCTTTAGTTGCCTGTAAATAAAATTTTAGGGCACGAACTACATCTAGATTGTGCAGAAGTCGTTCCTTCTTTGAGGAAGGATTAGGACACAAGGATGGAACAACAATCTCCTGATTGATATTCCTATTAGTGACTACCTTAGGTAAGAACCCAGGTTTAGTACGCAGAACTACCTTATCCGAGTGAAAAATCAGATAAGGAGAATCACAATGTAAGGCTGATAACTCAGAGACTCTTCGAGCCGAGGAAATAGCCATTAAAAATAGAACTTTCCAAGATAACAATTTTATATCAACGGAATGAAGGGGTTCAAACGGAACGCCCTGTAAAACGTTAAGAACAAGGTTTAAACTCCATGGCGGAGCAACATTTTTAAACACAGGCTTAATCCTGGCCAAAGCCTGACAAAAAGCCTGAACGTCTGGAACTTCTGACAGACGCTTGTGTAACAAAATGGACAGAGCTGAGATCTGTCCCTTTAAAGAACTAGCGGATAAGCCCTTTTCTAAACCCTCTTGTAGAAAAGACAATATCCTAGGAATCCTAACCTTACTCCAAGAGTAACCTTTGGATTCGCACCAATATAGGTATTTACGCCATATTTTATGATAAATAGCCTGTATCAAGGTATCAATTACTGACTCAGAGAATCCCCGTTTTGATAAAATCAAGCGTTCAATCTCCAGGCAGTCAGCTTCAGAGAAATTAGATTTTGATGTTTGAAAGGACCCTGAATCAGAAGGTCCTGTCTCAGAGGCAGAGACCAAGGTGGACAGGATGACATGTCCACTAGATCTGCATACCAGGTCCTGCGAGGCCACGCAGGCGCTATTAGAATTACTGATGCTCTCTCCTGTTTGATTCTGGCGATCAATCGAGGAAGCATCGGAAAGGGTGGAAACACATAAGCTCTCCCGAAGGTCCAAGGTGCTGTCAAAGCATCTACTAGGGCCGCTCCCGGATCCCTGGATCTGGACCCGTAACGAGGAAGCTTGGCGTTCTGTCGAGACGCCATGAGATCTATCTCTGGTTTGCCCCAACGTCGAAGTATTTGGGCAAAGGCGTCCGGATGAAGTTCCCACTCCCCCGGATGAAAAGTCTGACGACTTAGGAAATCCGCCTCCCAGTTCTCCACTCCCGGAATGTGGATTGCTGAGAGATGGCAAGAGTGAGACTCTGCCCAACGAATTATCTTTGATACTTCCATCATCGCTAGGGAGCTTCTTGTTCCTCCTTGATGGTTGATGTAAGCTACAGTCGTGATGTTGTCCGACTGAAATCTGATGAACCCCCGAGTTGTTAACTGGGGCCAAGACAGAAGGGCATTGAGAACTGCTCTCAATTCCAGAATATTTATTGGCAGGAGACTCTCCTCCTGAGTCCATGATCCCTGAGCCTTCAGGGAATTCCAGACAGCGCCCCAACCTAACAGGCTGGCGTCTGTTGTTACAATTGTCCAATTTGGCCTGCTGAATGGCATCCCCTTGGACAGATGTGGCCGAGAAAGCCACCACAGAAGAGAATTTCTGGTCTCTTGATCCAGATTCAGAGTGGGGGACAAATTTGAGTAATCCCCATTCCACTGACTTAGCATGCACAATTGCAGCGGTCTGAGGTGTAGGCGTGCAAAGGGGACTATGTCCATTGCCGCTACCATTAAGCCGATCACCTCCATACATTGAGCTACTGACGGGTGTTGAATGGAATGAAGGACACGGCAGGCGTTTTGAAGTTTTGTTAACCTGTCTTCTGTCAGGTAAATCTTCATTTCTACAGAATCTATAAGAGTCCCCAAGAAGGGAACTGTTGTGAGTGGAACGAGAGAACTCTTCTTTTCGTTTACCTTCCACCCATGCGATCTTAGAAATGCCAGTACAAACTCTGTATGAGACTTGGCAGTTTGAAAGCTTGAAGCTTGAATCAGAATGTCGTCTAGGTATGGAGCTACCGAGATTCCTCGCGGTCTTAGTACCGCCAGAAGAGCCCCCAGAACTTTTGTGAAGATTCTTGGAGCCGTAGCCAACCCGAATGGAAGAGCTACAAACTGGTAATGCCTGTCTAGGAAGGCAAACCTTAGATACCGGAAATGATCTCTGTGAATCGGTATGTGAAGGTAAGCATCCTTTAAATCCACTGTGGTCATGTACTGACCCTTTTGGATCATGGGTAGGATTGTCCGAATAGTTTCCATTTTGAACGATGGAACTCTTAGGAATTTGTTTAGGATCTTTAAATCCAAGATTGGTCTGAAGGTTCCTTCTTTCTTGGGAACCACAAACAGATTTGAGTAAAACCCCTGTCCGTGTTCCGACCGCGGAACCGGATGGATCACTCCCATTAGTAATAGATCTTGTACACAGCGTAGAAACGCCTCTTTCTTTATTTGGTTTGTTGACAACCTTGACAGATGGAATCTCCCTTTTGGGGGAGAGGATTTGAAGTCCAGAAGATATCCCTGAGATATAATCTCTAACGCCCAGGGATCCTGGACATCTCTTGCCCAAGCCTGGGCGAAGAGAGAAAGTCTGCCCCCCACTAGATCCGGTCCCGGATCGGGGGCCCTCAATTCATGCTGTCTTAGGGGCAGCAGCAGGTTTTCTGGCCTGCTTGCCCTTGTTCCAGGACTGGTTAGGTCTCCAGCCTTGTCTGTAGCGAGCAACAGCTCCTTCCTGTTTTGGTGCAGAGGAGGTTGATGCTGCTCCTGTCTTGAAATTACGAAAGGAACGAAAATTAGACTGTCTAGCCTTCGGCTTGGCTCTGTCTTGAGGCAGGGCGTGGCCTTTACCTCCTGTAATGTCAGCGATAATTTCCTTCAAACCGGGCCCGAATAAGGTCTGCCCTTTGAAAGGTATGTTGAGTAACTTAGATTTAGAAGTAACATCAGCTGACCAGGATTTTAGCCACAGTGCTCTGCGTGCCTGAATGGCGAATCCGGAATTCTTAGCCGTAAGTTTAGTTAAATGTACAACGGCATCTGAAACAAATGAATTAGCTAGCTTAAGTGTTTTAAGCTTGTTTGAAATTTCCTCTATAGTTATTGAGTCAAGAGTCTCTTCCAGGGACTCGGACCAAAAGGCTGATGCGGCCGTGACAGACGCAATACATACAAGAGGTTGCAATATAAAACCTTGTTGAACAAACATTTTCTTAAGGTAACCTTCTAATTTTTTATCCATTGGATCAGAAAAAGCACAGCTATCCTCCACCGGGATAGTGGTACGCTTAGCCAGAGTCGAAACCGCTCCCTCCACCTTAGGGATCGTCTGCCATAAGTCCCGTGCGGTGGTGTCTATTGGAAACATTTTTCTAAATACAGGAGGGGGGGAAAAGGGCACACCGGGCCTATCCCACTCCTTAGTAATTATCTCTGTAAGCCTCTTAGGTATAGGAAATACGTCAGTACTCGCCGGTACCGCATAATATCTATCCAGCCTACATAATTTCTCTGGAATTGCAACGGTGTTACAATCATTCAGAGCTGCTAATACCTCCCCTAACAGTACGTGGAGGTTTTCAAGCTTAAACTTAAAATTAGAAATGTCTGAATCCACTCTAATGGGATCAGAACCGTCACCTGCAGATTGAAGCTCTCCGTCCTCATGTTCCGCATACTGTGACCCAGTATCTGACATGGCCCTAGTATTATCAGCGCACTCTGTTCTCACCCCAGAGTGGTCCCGCTTCCCTCTAAGTTCTGGTAATTTAGACAAAACCTCAGTCATAACATTAGCCATGTCCTGCAATGTGATTTGTAATGGCCACCCTGAAGTACCCGGCGTTACAATATCACGCATCCCCCGAGCGGGAGATGCAGGTACTGACACGTGAGGGGAGTTAGTCGGCATAACTTTCCTCTCGTTGTCTGGTGAATGCTGTTCAATTTGTACAGATTGACTTTTATTTAAAGTAGCATCAATACAATTAGTACATAAATTTCTATTGGGCTCCACTTTGGCTTTATCACATATAGCACAGAGATATTCAGACATGTTTAACACACTAGCAAATAACCAGCAAACTTGGAAATACTTTTCAATTCACTTTTATAAATAGTATGCAAAAACGCACTGTGCCTTTAAGAAGCACAGAAAGATATGACAGTTGAGTACAATAAAACAGATAATTCTATGAAAACAAACTTTTTTCCCAGTAAAAATACAATTTTAGCAAAGGATTGCTCCCATTAGTAATGGATAACTAGCCCTTTAATAGCAGAAAAAAAGTACAGAATGTAACGTTTTTTATCACAGTCAAGCACAATCTCACAGGTCTGCTGTGAGTGATTACCTCCCTCAAAATAACTTTTGAAGACCCCTGAGCTCTGTAGAGACAAACCGGATCATGAAGGGAAGAAGAACAGACTTGTGACTGAATTTTTGATGCGTAGTAAAAGCGCCAAATTCAGCCCCTCCCCCTCACACACAACAGTGAGGGAGATCAGCAAACTGTCAGAAATCAAACAAAATGCCCGCCAAGTGGAAAAAACTAATGCCCAAATAAGTTTTCACCCAGTACCTCAGAAAAATAAACGATTTCACATGCCAGCAAAAACGTTTTAACATCAATAAATGTATTTGTCATAAAAAGCCTGCTGCAAGCCGTTTTTACTGCAAAATAGGCTAAAGCTTTATGTAAACAGTATTATTTCAGTGAAATGCCATTCCCCAGAATACTGAAGTGTAAATATACATACATGACAGCCTGATACCAGTTGCTACTACTGCATTTAAGGCTGAACTTACTTTATATAGGTATTTGCAGTATTTTCTAGTCAATTCCATTCTCAGAAAATAATATGCTGCTACATACCTCTTTGCAGGTGAACCTGCCCGCTGTCCCCTGATCTGAAGTTTACCTCACTCCTCAGATGGCCGAGAACAGCAACATGATCTTAACTACTCCGGTTAAAATCATACAGAAAAAACTCAGGTAGATTCTTCTTCAAATTCTCCCTGAGAAGGAACAACACACTCCGATGCTGTTTTAAAATAACAAACTTTTGATTGAAGTTATAAAAACTAAGTAAAATCACCACAGTCCTCTCACACATCCTATCTATTAGTTGGGTGCAAGAGAATGACTGGGTGTGACGTAGAGGGGAGGAGCTATATAGCAGCTCTGCTGGGTGATCCTCTTGCACTTCCTGTTGGGGAGGAGTTAATATCCCAGAAGTAATGATGACCCGTGGACTGATCACACTTAACAGGAGAAATATGATGAAGTTATCTACAGATATTAATAATATCTGCCTCTGTATTAAATCCTGGAGGTAATCGGGTTTGTAACGTAAAAATCCAGAATGCTTCACTTCTGGATAAGAGAGTATCAATATTACCCCCTCATTCTGGTGTCCATATTTTGACGATCACTAGCCATTTGAATGATTCCACTAAACAATCATGTTTATCTATAAAATGTGCAACCAAGGCTGAGCATGTCTTGGAAGTGAAAATGTCAATGGAAGTGGATAGTGCAGCATTAACTTTTCTAACTTGCCTCCCACTATTCCACCTGATGCCGAGGTTCCAGTGTATCAGCCAGGACTCTTTGGGATTAGTGTGATGCTTTCTTTTTTAACTTTTTCTGTTTATTTTTTTATTCACTCTGCTTTTTTCAGCACTATATAACCTTACCCAGTGGGAGGGAGGTATGTGAGCAGGGTGATTAGATGTGATATTACCTTCTGTTAATGATTTTAATTTATAAGTAAAGACTATGTTTTGTCAGTAGGGAATAGTGCTGTAAGCCCCCATACTTTCTCTCTTTTGTGTAATTCATTTGATTGCAAAACTGCTAAATATTCTCTGGTACATTGGGCAAGTTTTCTCTGAAATTCCTGGCAGTGAAGAGGTTAAAAATGGAAACACATTTGTTGAAAAACAGTTATACAAATACGTGAATTAAGATTCAGACAAATTTATTTATAGTCTTAACTGAAATGGCCTACCAGAAAGCTACGAGATTTCCCACAGGGCTGCAACAGCAGGGGCTGGCCATCTAAAAATCGAAGGGGTGGTATTTCCTTGTACGTTTTATTTCCTAGGTCATGTATCACTTTAGTTGCCCTCCTCTTTTTAGTGTTTAGTCAAGTGACACTGTGAGGCAGAGTGGCATATTATGTTCAGTGTCTTCTGAAGATCACACTATGAAGTCATAGATAAAATTGGATTGTAGGTTGTCTATATAACAACAATCAGGCAATTATTTTTATTACAAACTAATATAATTTAATTCTGAAAAAAAAAATATTGGGGGAAGGAGTATCCCAGTAATCCCCTTGAGAAAATATGGCACGTGGCTTCTATGGACTCAACAGAAAACAGGGCTTGCCTTCAGATTTTCCAGTGCTGCTTTTTATTCCCAGTCGAGCCCTGGCCTTCACTTACTACTACTCACATATGGTTTTAATGTCTACTATCCAAAGATAGATGCACTCTCCGTTTGTGTTCATACAGCCTTCTTCATTAAGTAGCACTTCATGGGCTCCATGTTCTCTAGATCAGTTTACCATAGAGTAGCTGAATCTATGGCACTCAAAACCTGCCACTTACGGTTGTCATATTGCCGCTTTAAAAGAAAAGTCTTATGAAATATAAATATGTAAGGGTTCCAAAAGGAATTTTTTCAAATAGTTTTTTTAGAAGCCCACTTATATATGTATTTTTCATAAGGGTCTGCTTATGATGTGGCAATATGGCAACCCCTACAGTTTACTTGAATAACAGTAATACATACACTACTTCCACATAGTGTTCAAGACAGGTACAGCTATCGTGAGCTAGGTTCTGTATGCGCTCATGGAAATGGACCAGGTTTTAATAGAGAGACCAAAGAGATACCTGTAGGTCAATTGATAGAAGTAAATGAGAACATTATTAAAAAGTTTGTTCTATTAGTTAGTGTATGTATTGAAGCATACATTTATTTTGTAATAGCAGGCAATAGCAAAAGCAA